>NW_027143874.1:0-46123 GCF_026170545.1 Melanerpes formicivorus
AGCCTTAGAAATTCTTCCCTACCTTATTCCTGTGCTGAGATACAGGCTGCTCCAACCTGCTGTAAAATGCTTGATTTCGAGAGTGAGCGAAACTAATGAAAACATTGTTGGGGTAAAACCTAAAGGGAAAGACCTAGCACCAAATCCAATTTGCCATCTGATCTAACTTCTGGAGGCAGTCAAAAAGAGCCTTAGAATTCTTCCCTACCTTATTCCTGTGCTGAGATACAGGCTGCTCCAACCTGCTGTAAAATGCTTGATTTCGAGAGTGAGCGAAACTAATGAAAACATTGTTGGGGTAAAACCTAAAGGGAAAGACCTAGCACCAAATCCAATTTGCCATCTGATCTAACTTCTGGAGGCAGTCAAAATGATCCTTAGAATTCTTCCCTACCTTATTCCTGTGCTGAGATACAGGCTGCTCCAACCTGCTGTAAAATGCTTGATTTCGAGAGTGAGCGAAACTAATGAAAACATTGTTGGGGTAAAACCTAAAGGGAAAGACCTAGCACCAAATCCAATTTGCCATCTGATCTAACTTCTGGAGGCAGTCAAAATGATCCTTAGAATTCTTCCCTACCTTATTCCTGTGCTGAGATACAGGCTGCTCCAACCTGCTGTAAAATGCTTGATTTCGAGAGTGAGCGAAACTAATGAAAACATTGTTGGGGGTAAAACCTAAAGGGAAAGACCTAGCACCAAATCCAATTTGCCATCTGATCTAACTTCTGGAGGCAGTCAAAATGAGCCTTAGAATTCTTCCCTACCTTATTCCTGTGCTGAGATACAGGCTGCTCCAACCTGCTGTAAAATGCTTGATTTCGAGAGTGAGCGAAACTAATGAAAACATTGTTGGGGTAAAACCTAAAGGGAAAGACCTAGCACCAAATCCAATTTGCCATCTGATCTAACTTCTGGAGGCAGTCAAAATGAGCCTTAGAATTCTTCCCTACCTTATTCCTGTGCTGAGATACAGGCTGCTCCAACCTGCTGTAAAATGCTTGATTTCGAGAGTGAGCGAAACTAATGAAAACATTGTTGGGGTAAAACCTAAAGGGAAAGACCTAGCACCAAATCCAATTTGCCATCTGATCTAACTTCTGGAGGCAGTCAAAATGAGCCTTAGAATTCTTCCCTACCTTATTCCTGTGCTGAGATACAGGCTGCTCCAACCTGCTGTAAAATGCTTGATTTCGAGAGTGAGCGAAACTAATGAAAACATTGTTGGGGTAAAACCTAAAGGGAAAGACCTAGCACCAAATCCAATTTGCCATCTGATCTAACTTCTGGAGGCAGTCAAAAAGAGCCTTAGAATTCTTCCCTACCTTATTCCTGTGCTGAGATACAGGCTGCTCCAACCTGCTGTAAAATGCTTGATTTCGAGAGTGAGCGAAACTAATGAAAACATTGTTGGGGTAAAACCTAAAGGGAAAGACCTAGCACCAAATCCAATTTGCCATCTGATCTAACTTCTGGAGGCAGTCAAAATGATCCTTAGAATTCTTCCCTACCTTATTCCTGTGCTGAGATACAGGCTGCTCCAACCTGCTGTAAAATGCTTGATTTCGAGAGTGAGCGAAACTAATGAAAACATTGTTGGGGTAAAACCTAAAGGGGAAAGACCTAGCACCAAATCCAATTTGCCATCTGATCTAACTTCTGGAGGCAGTCAAAATGATCCTTAGAATTCTTCCCTACCTTATTCCTGTGCTGAGATACAGGCTGCTCCAACCTGCTGTAAAATGCTTGATTTCGAGAGTGAGCGAAACTAATGAAAACATTGTTGGGGTAAAACCTAAAGGGAAAGACCTAGCACCAAATCCAATTTGCCATCTGATCTAACTTCTGGAGGCAGTCAAAATGAGCCTTAGAATTCTTCCCTACCTTATTCCTGTGCTGAGATACAGGCTGCTCCAACCTGCTGTAAAATGCTTGATTTCGAGAGTGAGCGAAACTAATGAAAACATTGTTGGGGTAAAACCTAAAGGGAAAGACCTAGCACCAAATCCAGTTTGCCATCTGATCTAACTTCTGGAGGCAGTCAAAATGATCCTTAGAATTCTTCCCTACCTTATTCCTGTGCTGAGATACAGGCTGCTCCAACCTGCTGTAAAATGCTTGATTTCGAGAGTGAGCGAAACTAATGAAAACATTGTTGGGGTAAAACCTAAAGGGAAAGACCTAGCACCAAATCCAATTTGCCATCTGATCTAACTTCTGGAGGCAGTCAAAATGATCCTTAGAATTCTTCCCCTACCTTATTCCTGTGCTGAGATACAGGCTGCTCCAACCTGCTGTAAAATGCTTGATTTCCAGAGTGAGCGAAACTAATGAAAACATTGTTGGGGTAAAACCTAAAGGGAAAGACCTAGCACCAAATCCAATTTGCCATCTGATCTAACTTCTGGAGGCAGTCAAAATGATCCTTAGAATTCTTCCCTACCTTATTCCTGTGCTGAGATACAGGCTGCTCCAACCTGCTGTAAAATGCTTGATTTCGAGAGTGAGCGAAACTAATGAAAACATTGTTGGGGTAAAACCTAAAGGGAAAGACCTAGCACCAAATCCAATTTGCCATCTGATCTAACTTCTGGAGGCAGTCAAAATGATCCTTAGAATTCTTCCCTACCTTATTCCTGTGCTGAGATACAGGCTGCTCCAAACTGCTGTAAAATGCTTGATTTCGAGAGTGAGCGAAACTAATGAAAACATTGTTGGGGGTAAAACCTAAAGGGAAAGACCTAGCACCAAATCCAATTTGCCATCTGATCTAACTTCTGGAGGCAGTCAAAATGATCCTTAGAATTCTTCCCTACCTTATTCCTGTGCTGAGATACAGGCTGCTCCAACCTGCTGTAAAATGCTTGATTTCGAGAGTGAGCGAAACTAATGAAAACATTGTTGGGGTAAAACCTAAAGGGAAAGACCTAGCACCAAATCCAATTTGCCATCTGATCTAACTTCTGGAGGCAGTCAAAATGAGCCTTAGAATTCTTCCCTACCTTATTCCTGTGCTGAGATACAGGCTGCTCCAACCTGCTGTAAAATTCTTGATTTCGAGAGTGAGCGAAACTAATGAAAACATTGTTGGGGTAAAACCTAAAGGGGAAAGACCTAGC
The DNA here is from genome assembly GCF_026170545.1 of Melanerpes formicivorus. Classification (NCBI taxonomy): domain Eukaryota; kingdom Metazoa; phylum Chordata; class Aves; order Piciformes; family Picidae; genus Melanerpes; species Melanerpes formicivorus. The sequence goes on from NW_027143874.1 coordinate 3,120, forward strand.
ACCAAATCCAGTTTGCCATCTGATCTAACTTCTGGAGGCAGTCAAAATGAGCCTTAGAATTCTTCCCTACCTTATTCCTGTGCTGAGATACAGGCTGCTCCAACCTGCTGTAAAATGCTTGATTTCGAGAGTGAGCGAAACTAATGAAAACATTGTTGGGGTAAAACCTAAAGGGAAAGACCTAGCACCAAATCCAATTTGCCATCTGATCTAACTTCTGGAGGCAGTCAAAATGATCCTTAGAATTCTTCCCTACCTTATTCCTGTGCTGAGATACAGGCTGCTCCAACCTGCTGTAAAATGCTTGATTTCGAGAGTGAGCGAAACTAATGAAAACATTGTTGGGGTAAAACCTAAAGGGAAAGACCTAGCACCAAATCCAATTTGCCATCTGATCTAACTTCTGGAGGCAGTCAAAATGATCCTTAGAATTCTTCCCTACCTTATTCCTGTGCTGAGATACAGGCTGCTCCAACCTGCTGTAAAATGCTTGATTTCGAGAGTGAGCGAAACTAATGAAAACATTGTTGGGGTAAAACCTAAAGGGAAAGACCTAGCACCAAATCCAATTTGCCATCTGATCTAACTTCTGGAGGCAGTCAAAATGATCCTTAGAATTCTTCCCTACCTTATTCCTGTGCTGAGATACAGGCTGCTCCAACCTGCTGTAAAATGCTTGATTTCCAGAGTGAGCGAAACTAATGAAAACATTGTTGGGGTAAAACCTAAAGGGAAAGACCTAGCACCAAATCCAATTTGCCATCTGATCTAACTTCTGGAGGCAGTCAAAATGAGCATTTGAATTCTTCCCTACCTTATTCCTGTGCTGAGATACAGGCTGCTCCAACCTGCTGTAAAATGCTTGATTTCGAGAGTGAGCGAAACTAATGAAAACATTGTTGGGGTAAAACCTAAAGGGAAAGACCTAGCACCAAATCCAGTTTGCCATCTGATCTAACTTCTGGAGGCAGTCAAAATGATCCTTAGAATTCTTCCCTACCTTATTCCTGTGCTGAGATACAGGCTGCTCCAACCTGCTGTAAAATGCTTGATTTCCAGAGTGAGCGAAACTAATGAAAACATTGTTGGGGGTAAAACCTAAAGGGAAAGACCTAGCACCAAATCCAATTTGCCATCTGATCTAACTTCTGGAGGCAGTCAAAATGATCCTTAGAATTCTTCCCTACCTTATTCCTGTGCTGAGATACAGGCTGCTCCAACCTGCTGTAAAATGCTTGATTTCGAGAGTGAGCGAAACTAATGAAAACATTGTTGGGGTAAAACCTAAAGGGAAAGACCTAGCACCAAATCCCAATTTGCCATCTGATCTAACTTCTGGAGGCAGTCAAAATGATCCTTAGAATTCTTCCCTACCTTATTCCTGTGCTGAGATACAGGCTGCTCCAACCTGCTGTAAAATGCTTGATTTCGAGAGTGAGCGAAACTAATGAAAACATTGTTGGGGTAAAACCTAAAGGGAAAGACCTAGCACCAAATCCAATTTGCCATCTGATCTAACTTCTGGAGGCAGTCAAAATGATCCTTAGAATTCTTCCCTACCTTATTCCTGTGCTGAGATACAGGCTGCTCCAACCTGCTGTAAAATGCTTGATTTCGAGAGTGAGCGAAACTAATGAAAACATTGTTGGGGTAAAACCTAAAGGGAAAGACCTAGCACCAAATCCAATTTGCCATCTGATCTAACTTCTGGAGGCAGTCAAAATGATCCTTAGAATTCTTCCCTACCTTATTCCTGTGCTGAGATACAGGCTGCTCCAACCTGCTGTAAAATGCTTGATTTCCAGAGTGAGCGAAACTAATGAAAACATTGTTGGGGTAAAACCTAAAGGGAAAGACCTAGCACCAAATCCAATTTGCCATCTGATCTAACTTCTGGAGGCAGTCAAAATGAGCATTTGAATTCTTCCCTACCTTATTCCTGTGCTGAGATACAGGCTGCTCCAACCTGCTGTAAAATGCTTGATTTCGAGAGTGAGCGAAACTAATGAAAACATTGTTGGGGTAAAACCTAAAGGGAAAGACCTAGCACCAAATCCAGTTTGCCATCTGATCTAACTTCTGGAGGCAGTCAAAATGATCCTTAGAATTCTTCCCTACCTTATTCCTGTGCTGAGATACAGGCTGCTCCAACCTGCTGTAAAATGCTTGATTTCCAGAGTGAGCGAAACTAATGAAAACATTGTTGGGGTAAAACCTAAAGGGAAAGACCTAGCACCAAATCCAATTTGCCATCTGATCTAACTTCTGGAGGCAGTCAAAATGATCCTTAGAATTCTTCCCTACCTTATTCCTGTGCTGAGATACAGGCTGCTCCAACCTGCTGTAAAATGCTTGATTTCGAGAGTGAGCGAAACTAATGAAAACATTGTTGGGGTAAAACCTAAAGGGAAAGACCTAGCACCAAATCCAATTTGCCATCTGATCTAACTTCTGGAGGCAGTCAAAATGATCCTTAGAATTCTTCCCTACCTTATTCCTGTGCTGAGATACAGGCTGCTCCAACCTGCTGTAAAATGCTTGATTTCGAGAGTGAGCGAAACTAATGAAAACATTGTTGGGGTAAAACCTAAAGGGAAAGACCTAGCACCAAATCCAATTTGCCATCTGATCTAACTTCTGGAGGCAGTCAAAATGAGCATTTGAATTCTTCCCTACCTTATTCCTGTGCTGAGATACAGGCTGCTCCAACCTGCTGTAAAATGCTTGATTTCGAGAGTGAGCGAAACTAATGAAAACATTGTTGGGGTAAAACCTAAAGGGAAAGACCTAGCACCAAATCCAATTTGCCATCTGATCTAACTTCTGGAGGCAGTCAAAATGAGCCTTAGAATTCTTCCCTACCTTATTCCTGTGCTGAGATACAGGCTGCTCCAACCTGCTGTAAAATGCTTGATTTCCAGAGTGAGCGAAACTAATGAAAACATTGTTGGGGTAAAACCTAAAGGGAAAGACCTAGCACCAAATCCAATTTGCCATCTGATCTAACTTCTGGAGGCAGTCAAAATGAGCCTTAGAATTCTTCCCTACCTTATTCCTGTGCTGAGATACAGGCTGCTCCAACCTGCTGTAAAATGCTTGATTTCGAGAGTGAGCGAAACTAATGAAAACATTGTTGGGGTAAAACCTAAAGGGAAAGACCTAGCACCAAATCCAATTTGCCATCTGATCTAACTTCTGGAGGCAGTCAAAATGATCCTTAGAATTCTTCCCTACCTTATTCCTGTGCTGAGATACAGGCTGCTCCAACCTGCTGTAAAATGCTTGATTTCCAGAGTGAGCGAAACTAATGAAAACATTGTTGGGGTAAAACCTAAAGGGAAAGACCTAGCACCAAATCCAATTTGCCATCTGATCTAACTTCTGGAGGCAGTCAAAATGATCCTTAGAATTCTTCCCTACCTTATTCCTGTGCTGAGATACAGGCTGCTCCAACCTGCTGTAAAATGCTTGATTTCCAGAGTGAGCGAAACTAATGAAAACATTGTTGGGGTAAAACCTAAAGGGAAAGACCTAGCACCAAATCCAATGTGCCATCTGATCTAACTTCTGGAGGCAGTCAAAATGAGCCTTAGAATTCTTCCCTACCTTATTCCTGTGCTGAGATACAGGCTGCTCCAACCTGCTGTAAAATGCTTGATTTCGAGAGTGAGCGAAACTAATGAAAACATTGTTGGGGGTAAAACCTAAAGGGAAAGACCTAGCACCAAATCCAATTTGCCATCTGATCTAACTTCTGGAGGCAGTCAAAATGAGCCTTAGAATTCTTCCCTACCTTATTCCTGTGCTGAGATACAGGCTGCTCCAACCTGCTGTAAAATGCTTGATTTCGAGAGTGGAGCGAAACTAATGAAAACATTGTTGGGGTAAAACCTAAAGGGAAAGACCTAGCACCAAATCCAATTTGCCATCTGATCTAACTTCTGGAGGCAGTCAAAATGAGCATTTGAATTCTTCCCTACCTTATTCCTGTGCTGAGATACAGGCTGCTCCAACCTGCTGTAAAATGCTTGATTTCGAGAGTGAGCGAAACTAATGAAAACATTGTTGGGGTAAAACCTAAAGGGGAAAGACCTAGCACCAAATCCAATTTGCCATCTGATCTAACTTCTGGAGGCAGTCAAAATGATCCTTAGAATTCTTCCCTACCTTATTCCTGTGCTGAGATACAGGCTGCTCCAACCTGCTGTAAAATGCTTGATTTCCAGAGTGAGCGAAACTAATGAAAACATTGTTGGGGTAAAACCTAAAGGGAAAGACCTAGCACCAAATCCAGTTTGCCATCTGATCTAACTTCTGGAGGCAGTCAAAATGATCCTTAGAATTCTTCCCTACCTTATTCCTGTGCTGAGATACAGGCTGCTCCAACCTGCTGTAAAATGCTTGATTTCGAGAGTGAGCGAAACTAATGAAAACATTGTTGGGGGTAAAACCTAAAGGGAAAAGACCTAGCACCAAATCCAATTTGCCATCTGATCTAACTTCTGGAGGCAGTCAAAATGATCCTTAGAATTCTTCCCTACCTTATTCCTGTGCTGAGATACAGGCTGCTCCAACCTGCTGTAAAATGCTTGATTTCGGAGAGTGAGCAAAACTAATGAAAACATTGTTGGGGTAAAACCTAAAGGGAAAGACCTAGCACCAAATCCAATTTGCCATCTGATCTAACTTCTGGAGGCAGTCAAAATGATCCTTAGAATTCTTCCCTACCTTATTCCTGTGCTGAGATACAGGCTGCTCCAACCTGCTGTAAAATGCTTGATTTCGAGAGTGAGCGAAACTAATGAAAACATTGTTGGGGTAAAACCTAAAGGGAAAGACCTAGCACCAAATCCAATTTGCCATCTGATCTAACTTCTGGAGGCAGTCAAAATGAGCCTTAGAATTCTTCCCTACCTTATTCCTGTGCTGAGATACAGGCTGCTCCAACCTGCTGTAAAATGCTTGATTTCGAGAGTGAGCGAAACTAATGAAAACATTGTTGGGGTAAAACCTAAAGGGAAAGACCTAGCACCAAATCCAATTTGCCATCTGATCTAACTTCTGGAGGCAGTCAAAATGATCCTTAGAATTCTTCCCTACCTTATTCCTGTGCTGAGATACAGGCTGCTCCAACCTGCTGTAAAATGCTTGATTTCGAGAGTGAGCGAAACTAATGAAAACATTGTTGGGGTAAAACCTAAAGGGAAAGACCTAGCACCAAATCCAATTTGCCATCTGATCTAACTTCTGGAGGCAGTCAAAATGAGCCTTAGAATTCTTCCCTACCTTATTCCTGTGCTGAGATACAGGCTGCTCCAACCTGCTGTAAAATGCTTGATTTCGAGAGTGAGCGAAACTAATGAAAACATTGTTGGGGTAAAACCTAAAGGGAAAGACCTAGCACCAAATCCAATTTGCCATCTGATCTAACTTCTGGAGGCAGTCAAAATGAGCCTTAGAATTCTTCCCTACCTTATTCCTGTGCTGAGATACAGGCTGCTCCAACCTGCTGTAAAATGCTTGATTTCGAGAGTGAGCGAAACTAATGAAAACATTGTTGGGGTAAAAACCTAAAGGGAAAGACCTAGCACCAAATCCAATTTGCCATCTGATCTAACTTCTGGAGGCAGTCAAAATGAGCCTTAGAATTCTTCCCTACCTTATTCCTGTGCTGAGATACAGGCTGCTCCAACCTGCTGTAAAATGCTTGATTTCAAGAGTGAGCGAAACTAATGAAAACATTGTTGGGGTAAAACCTAAAGGGAAAGACCTAGCACCAAATCCAGTTTGCCATCTGATCTAACTTCTGGAGGCAGTCAAAATGAGCCTTAGAATTCTTCCCTACCTTATTCCTGTGCTGAGATACAGGCTGCTCCCAACCTGCTGTAAAATGCTTGATTTCGAGAGTGAGCGAAACTAATGAAAACATTGTTGGGGTAAAACCTAAAGGGGAAAGACCTAGCACCAAATCCAATTTGCCATCTGATCTAACTTCTGGAGGCAGTCAAAATGATCCTTAGAATTCTTCCCTACCTTATTCCTGTGCTGAGATACAGGCTGCTCCAACCTGCTGTAAAATGCTTGATTTCGAGAGTGAGCGAAACTAATGAAAACATTGTTGGGGTAAAACCTAAAGGGAAAGACCTAGCACCAAATCCAATTTGCCATCTGATCTAACTTCTGGAGGCAGTCAAAATGAGCCTTAGAATTCTTCCCTACCTTATTCCTGTGCTGAGATACAGGCTGCTCCAACCTGCTGTAAAATGCTTGATTTCGAGAGTGAGCGAAACTAATGAAAACATTGTTGGGGTAAAACCTAAAGGGAAAGACCTAGCACCAAATCCAATTTGCCATCTGATCTAACTTCTGGAGGCAGTCAAAATGATCCTTAGAATTCTTCCCTACCTTATTCCTGTGCTGAGATACAGGCTGCTCCAACCTGCTGTAAAATGCTTGATTTCGAGAGTGAGCGAAACTAATGAAAACATTGTTGGGGTAAAACCTAAAGGGAAAGACCTAGCACCAAATCCAATTTGCCATCTGATCTAACTTCTGGAGGCAGTCAAAATGAGCATTTGAATTCTTCCCTACCTTATTCCTGTGCTGAGATACAGGCTGCTCCAACCTGCTGTAAAATGCTTGATTTCGAGAGTGAGCGAAACTAATGAAAACATTGTTGGGGTAAAACCTAAAGGGAAAGACCTAGCACCAAATCCAATTTGCCATCTGATCTAACTTCTGGAGGCAGTCAAAATGAGCCTTAGAATTCTTCCCTACCTTATTCCTGTGCTGAGATACAGGCTGCTCCAACCTGCTGTAAAATGCTTGATTTCGAGAGTGAGCGAAACTAATGAAAACATTGTTGGGGTAAAACCTAAAGGGAAAGACCTAGCACCAAATCCAGTTTGCCATCTGATCTAACTTCTGGAGGCAGTCAAAATGATCCTTAGAATTCTTCCCTACCTTATTCCTGTGCTGAGATACAGGCTGCTCCAACCTGCTGTAAAATGCTTGATTTCGAGAGTGAGCGAAACTAATGAAAACATTGTTGGGGGTAAAACCTAAAGGGAAAGACCTAGCACCAAATCCAATTTGCCATCTGATCTAACTTCTGGAGGCAGTCAAAATGATCCTTAGAATTCTTCCCTACCTTATTCCTGTGCTGAGATACAGGCTGCTCCAACCTGCTGTAAAATGCTTGATTTCGAGAGTGAGCGAAACTAATGAAAACATTGTTGGGGTAAAACCTAAAGGGAAAGACCTAGCACCAAATCCAATTTGCCATCTGATCTAACTTCTGGAGGCAGTCAAAATGATCCTTAGAATTCTTCCCTACCTTATTCCTGTGCTGAGATACAGGCTGCTCCAACCTGCTGTAAAAATGCTTGATTTCGAGAGTGAGCGAAACTAATGAAAACATTGTTGGGGTAAAACCTAAAGGGAAAGACCTAGCACCAAATCCAATTTGCCATCTGATCTAACTTCTGGAGGCAGTCAAAATGATCCTTAGAATTCTTCCCTACCTTATTCCTGTGCTGAGATACAGGCTGCTCCAACCTGCTGTAAAATGCTTGATTTCCAGAGTGAGCGAAACTAATGAAAACATTGTTGGGGTAAAACCTAAAGGGAAAGACCTAGCACCAAATCCAATTTGCCATCTGATCTAACTTCTGGAGGCAGTCAAAATGAGCCTTAGAATTCTTCCCTACCTTATTCCTGTGCTGAGATACAGGCTGCTCCAACCTGCTGTAAAATGCTTGATTTCGAGAGTGAGCGAAACTAATGAAAACATTGTTGGGGTAAAACCTAAAGGGAAAGACCTAGCACCAAATCCAGTTTGCCATCTGATCTAACTTCTGGAGGCAGTCAAAATGAGCCTTAGAATTCTTCCCTACCTTATTCCTGTGCTGAGATACAGGCTGCTCCAACCTGCCTGTAAAATGCTTGATTTCGAGAAGGTGAGCGAAACTAATGAAAACATTGTTGGGGTAAAACCTAAAGGGAAAGACCTAGCACCAAATCCAATTTGCCATCTGATCTAACTTCTGGAGGCAGTCAAAATGATCCTTAGAATTCTTCCCTACCTTATTCCTGTGCTGAGATACAGGCTGCTCCAACCTGCTGTAAAATGCTTGATTTCGAGAGTGAGCGAAACTAATGAAAACATTGTTGGGGTAAAACCTAAAGGGAAAGACCTAGCACCAAATCCAATTTGCCATCTGATCTAACTTCTGGAGGCAGTCAAAATGATCCTTAGAATTCTTCCCTACCTTATTCCTGTGCTGAGATACAGGCTGCTCCAACCTGCTGTAAAATGCTTGATTTCCAGAGTGAGCGAAACTAATGAAAACATTGTTGGGGTAAAACCTAAAGGGAAAGACCTAGCACCAAATCCAATTTGCCATCTGATCTAACTTCTGGAGGCAGTCAAAATGATCCTTAGAATTCTTCCCTACCTTATTCCTGTGCTGAGATACAGGCTGCTCCAACCTGCTGTAAAATGCTTGATTTCCAGAGTGAGCGAAACTAATGAAAACATTGTTGGGGTAAAACCTAAAGGGAAAGACCTAGCACCAAATCCAATTTGCCATCTGATCTAACTTCTGGAGGCAGTCAAAATGAGCCTTAGAATTCTTCCCTACCTTATTCCTGTGCTGAGATACAGGCTGCTCCAACCTGCTGTAAAATGCTTGATTTCCAGAGTGAGCGAAACTAATGAAAACATTGTTGGGGTAAAACCTAAAGGGAAAGACCTAGCACCAAATCCAGTTTGCCATCTGATCTAACTTCTGGAGGCAGTCAAAATGATCCTTAGAATTCTTCCCTACCTTATTCCTGTGCTGAGATACAGGCTGCTCCAACCTGCTGTAAAATGCTTGATTTCCAGAGTGAGCGAAACTAATGAAAACATTGTTGGGGTAAAACCTAAAGGGAAAGACCTAGCACCAAATCCAATTTGCCATCTGATCTAACTTCTGGAGGCAGTCAAAATGATCCTTAGAATTCTTCCCTACCTTATTCCTGTGCTGAGATACAGGCTGCTCCAACCTGCTGTAAAATGCTTGATTTCGAGAGTGAGCGAAACTAATGAAAACATTGTTGGGGGTAAAACCTAAAGGGAAAGACCTAGCACCAAATCCAATTTGCCATCTGATCTAACTTCTGGAGGCAGTCAAAATGATCCTTAGAATTCTTCCCTACCTTATTCCTGTGCTGAGATACAGGCTGCTCCAACCTGCTGTAAAATGCTTGATTTCGAGAGTGAGCGAAACTAATGAAAACATTGTTGGGGTAAAACCTAAAGGGAAAGACCTAGCACCAAATCCAATTTGCCATCTGATCTAACTTCTGGAGGCAGTCAAAATGATCCTTAGAATTCTTCCCTACCTTATTCCTGTGCTGAGATACAGGCTGCTCCAACCTGCTGTAAAATGCTTGATTTCGAGAGTGAGCGAAACTAATGAAAACATTGTTGGGGTAAAACCTAAAGGGAAAGACCTAGCACCAAATCCAATTTGCCATCTGATCTAACTTCTGGAGGCAGTCAAAATGATCCTTAGAATTCTTCCCTACCTTATTCCTGTGCTGAGATACAGGCTGCTCCAACCTGCTGTAAAATGCTTGATTTCCAGAGTGAGCGAAACTAATGAAAACATTGTTGGGGTAAAACCTAAAGGGAAAGACCTAGCACCAAATCCAATTTGCCATCTGATCTAACTTCTGGAGGCAGTCAAAATGAGCATTTGAATTCTTCCCTACCTTATTCCTGTGCTGAGATACAGGCTGCTCCAACCTGCTGTAAAATGCTTGATTTCGAGAGTGAGCGAAACTAATGAAAACATTGTTGGGGTAAAACCTAAAGGGAAAGACCTAGCACCAAATCCAGTTTGCCATCTGATCTAACTTCTGGAGGCAGTCAAAATGATCCTTAGAATTCTTCCCTACCTTATTCCTGTGCTGAGATACAGGCTGCTCCAACCTGCTGTAAAATGCTTGATTTCCAGAGTGAGCGAAACTAATGAAAACATTGTTGGGGTAAAACCTAAAGGGAAAGACCTAGCACCAAATCCAATTTGCCATCTGATCTAACTTCTGGAGGCAGTCAAAATGATCCTTAGAATTCTTCCCTACCTTATTCCTGTGCTGAGATACAGGCTGCTCCAACCTGCTGTAAAATGCTTGATTTCGAGAGTGAGCGAAACTAATGAAAACATTGTTGGGGTAAAACCTAAAGGGAAAGACCTAGCACCAAATCCAATTTGCCATCTGATCTAACTTCTGGAGGCAGTCAAAATGATCCTTAGAATTCTTCCCTACCTTATTCCTGTGCTGAGATACAGGCTGCTCCAACCTGCTGTAAAATGCTTGATTTCGAGAGTGAGCGAAACTAATGAAAACATTGTTGGGGTAAAACCTAAAGGGAAAGACCTAGCACCAAATCCAATTTGCCATCTGATCTAACTTCTGGAGGCAGTCAAAATGAGCATTTGAATTCTTCCCTACCTTATTCCTGTGCTGAGATACAGGCTGCTCCAACCTGCTGTAAAATGCTTGATTTCGAGAGTGAGCGAAACTAATGAAAACATTGTTGGGGTAAAACCTAAAGGGAAAGACCTAGCACCAAATCCAATTTGCCATCTGATCTAACTTCTGGAGGCAGTCAAAATGATCCTTAGAATTCTTCCCTACCTTATTCCTGTGCTGAGATACAGGCTGCTCCAACCTGCTGTAAAATGCTTGATTTCCAGAGTGAGCGAAACTAATGAAAACATTGTTGGGGTAAAACCTAAAGGGAAAGACCTAGCACCAAATCCAATTTGCCATCTGATCTAACTTCTGGAGGCAGTCAAAATGAGCCTTAGAATTCTTCCCTACCTTATTCCTGTGCTGAGATACAGGCTGCTCCAACCTGCTGTAAAATGCTTGATTTCGAGAGTGAGCGAAACTAATGAAAACATTGTTGGGGTAAAACCTAAAGGGAAAGACCTAGCACCAAATCCAATTTGCCATCTGATCTAACTTCTGGAGGCAGTCAAAATGATCCTTAGAATTCTTCCCTACCTTATTCCTGTGCTGAGATACAGGCTGCTCCAACCTGCTGTAAAATGCTTGATTTCCAGAGTGAGCGAAACTAATGAAAACATTGTTGGGGTAAAACCTAAAGGGAAAGACCTAGCACCAAATCCAATTTGCCATCTGATCTAACTTCTGGAGGCAGTCAAAATGATCCTTAGAATTCTTCCCTACCTTATTCCTGTGCTGAGATACAGGCTGCTCCAACCTGCTGTAAAATGCTTGATTTCCAGAGTGAGCGAAACTAATGAAAACATTGTTGGGGTAAAACCTAAAGGGAAAGACCTAGCACCAAATCCAATGTGCCATCTGATCTAACTTCTGGAGGCAGTCAAAATGAGCCTTAGAATTCTTCCCTACCTTATTCCTGTGCTGAGATACAGGCTGCTCCAACCTGCTGTAAAATGCTTGATTTCGAGAGTGAGCGAAACTAATGAAAACATTGTTGGGGTAAAACCTAAAGGGAAAGACCTAGCACCAAATCCAATTTGCCATCTGATCTAACTTCTGGAGGCAGTCAAAATGAGCCTTAGAATTCTTCCCTACCTTATTCCTGTGCTGAGATACAGGCTGCTCCAACCTGCTGTAAAATGCTTGATTTCGAGAGTGAGCGAAACTAATGAAAACATTGTTGGGGTAAAACCTAAAGGGAAAGACCTAGCACCAAATCCAATTTGCCATCTGATCTAACTTCTGGAGGCAGTCAAAATGATCCTTAGAATTCTTCCCTACCTTATTCCTGTGCTGAGATACAGGCTGCTCCAACCTGCTGTAAAATGCTTGATTTCCAGAGTGAGCGAAACTAATGAAAACATTGTTGGGGTAAAACCTAAAGGGAAAGACCTAGCACCAAATCCAATTTGCCATCTGATCTAACTTCTGGAGGCAGTCAAAATGAGCATTTGAATTCTTCCCTACCTTATTCCTGTGCTGAGATACAGGCTGCTCCAACCTGCTGTAAAATGCTTGATTTCGAGAGTGAGCGAAACTAATGAAAACATTGTTGGGGTAAAACCTAAAGGGAAAGACCTAGCACCAAATCCAGTTTGCCATCTGATCTAACTTCTGGAGGCAGTCAAAATGATCCTTAGAATTCTTCCCTACCTTATTCCTGTGCTGAGATACAGGCTGCTCCAACCTGCTGTAAAATGCTTGATTTCGAGAGTGAGCGAAACTAATGAAAACATTGTTGGGGTAAAACCTAAAGGGAAAGACCTAGCACCAAATCCAATTTGCCATCTGATCTAACTTCTGGAGGCAGTCAAAATGATCCTTAGAATTCTTCCCTACCTTATTCCTGTGCTGAGATACAGGCTGCTCCAACCTGCTGTAAAATGCTTGATTTCGAGAGTGAGCGAAACTAATGAAAACATTGTTGGGGTAAAACCTAAAGGGAAAGACCTAGCACCAAATCCAATTTGCCATCTGATCTAACTTCTGGAGGCAGTCAAAATGATCCTTAGAATTCTTCCCTACCTTATTCCTGTGCTGAGATACAGGCTGCTCCAACCTGCTGTAAAATGCTTGATTTCCAGAGTGAGCGAAACTAATGAAAACATTGTTGGGGTAAAACCTAAAGGGAAAGACCTAGCACCAAATCCAATTTGCCATCTGATCTAACTTCTGGAGGCAGTCAAAATGATCCTTAGAATTCTTCCCTACCTTATTCCTGTGCTGAGATACAGGCTGCTCCAACCTGCTGTAAAATGCTTGATTTCGAGAGTGAGCGAAACTAATGAAAACATTGTTGGGGTAAAACCTAAAGGGAAAGACCTAGCACCAAATCCAATTTGCCATCTGATCTAACTTCTGGAGGCAGTCAAAATGATCCTTAGAATTCTTCCCTACCTTATTCCTGTGCTGAGATACAGGCTGCTCCAACCTGCTGTAAAATGCTTGATTTCCAGAGTGAGCGAAACTAATGAAAACATTGTTGGGGTAAAACCTAAAGGGAAAGACCTAGCACCAAATCCAATTTGCCATCTGATCTAACTTCTGGAGGCAGTCAAAATGAGCATTTGAATTCTTCCCTACCTTATTCCTGTGCTGAGATACAGGCTGCTCCAACCTGCTGTAAAATGCTTGATTTCGAGAGTGAGCGAAACTAATGAAAACATTGTTGGGGTAAAACCTAAAGGGAAAGACCTAGCACCAAATCCAGTTAGCCATCTGATCTAACTTCTGGAGGCAGTCAAAATGATCCTTAGAATTCTTCCCTACCTTATTCCTGTGCTGAGATACAGGCTGCTCCAACCTGCTGTAAAATGCTTGATTTCCAGAGTGAGCGAAACTAATGAAAACATTGTTGGGGTAAAACCTAAAGGGAAAGACCTAGCACCAAATCCAATTTGCCATCTGATCTAACTTCTGGAGGCAGTCAAAATGATCCTTAGAATTCTTCCCTACCTTATTCCTGTGCTGAGATACAGGCTGCTCCAACCTGCTGTAAAATGCTTGATTTCGAGAGTGAGCGAAACTAATGAAAACATTGTTGGGGTAAAACCTAAAGGGAAAGACCTAGCACCAAATCCAATTTGCCATCTGATCTAACTTCTGGAGGCAGTCAAAATGATCCTTAGAATTCTTCCCTACCTTATTCCTGTGCTGAGATACAGGCTGCTCCAACCTGCTGTAAAATGCTTGATTTCGAGAGTGAGCGAAACTAATGAAAACATTGTTGGGGTAAAACCTAAAGGGAAAGACCTAGCACCAAATCCAATTTGCCATCTGATCTAACTTCTGGAGGCAGTCAAAATGAGCATTTGAATTCTTCCCTACCTTATTCCTGTGCTGAGATACAGGCTGCTCCAACCTGCTGTAAAATGCTTGATTTCGAGAGTGAGCGAAACTAATGAAAACATTGTTGGGGTAAAACCTAAAGGGAAAGACCTAGCACCAAATCCAATTTGCCATCTGATCTAACTTCTGGAGGCAGTCAAAATGATCCTTAGAATTCTTCCCTACCTTATTCCTGTGCTGAGATACAGGCTGCTCCAACCTGCTGTAAAATGCTTGATTTCGAGAGTGAGCGAAACTAATGAAAACATTGTTGGGGTAAAACCTAAAGGGAAAGACCTAGCACCAAATCCAATTTGCCATCTGATCTAACTTCTGGAGGCAGTCAAAATGATCCTTAGAATTCTTCCCTACCTTATTCCTGTGCTGAGATACAGGCTGCTCCAACCTGCTGTAAAATGCTTGATTTCGAGAGTGAGCGAAACTAATGAAAACATTGTTGGGGTAAAACCTAAAGGGAAAGACCTAGCACCAAATCCAATTTGCCATCTGATCTAACTTCTGGAGGCAGTCAAAATGATCCTTAGAATTCTTCCCTACCTTATTCCTGTGCTGAGATACAGGCTGCTCCAACCTGCTGTAAAATGCTTGATTTCGAGAGTGAGCGAAACTAATGAAAACATTGTTGGGGTAAAACCTAAAGGGAAAGACCTAGCACCAAATCCAATTTGCCATCTGATCTAACTTCTGGAGGCAGTCAAAATGATCCTTAGAATTCTTCCCTACCTTATTCCTGTGCTGAGATACAGGCTGCTCCAACCTGCTGTAAAATGCTTGATTTCCAGAGTGAGCGAAACTAATGAAAACATTGTTGGGGTAAAACCTAAAGGGAAAGACCTAGCACCAAATCCAATTTGCCATCTGATCTAACTTCTGGAGGCAGTCAAAATGAGCATTTGAATTCTTCCCTACCTTATTCCTGTGCTGAGATACAGGCTGCTCCAACCTGCTGTAAAATGCTTGATTTCGAGAGTGAGCGAAACTAATGAAAACATTGTTGGGGTAAAACCTAAAGGGAAAGACCTAGCACCAAATCCAGTTAGCCATCTGATCTAACTTCTGGAGGCAGTCAAAATGATCCTTAGAATTCTTCCCTACCTTATTCCTGTGCTGAGATACAGGCTGCTCCAACCTGCTGTAAAATGCTTGATTTCCAGAGTGAGCGAAACTAATGAAAACATTGTTGGGGTAAAACCTAAAGGGAAAGACCTAGCACCAAATCCAATTTGCCATCTGATCTAACTTCTGGAGGCAGTCAAAATGATCCTTAGAATTCTTCCCTACCTTATTCCTGTGCTGAGATACAGGCTGCTCCAACCTGCTGTAAAATGCTTGATTTCGAGAGTGAGCGAAACTAATGAAAACATTGTTGGGGTAAAACCTAAAGGGAAAGACCTAGCACCAAATCCAATTTGCCATCTGATCTAACTTCTGGAGGCAGTCAAAATGATCCTTAGAATTCTTCCCTACCTTATTCCTGTGCTGAGATACAGGCTGCTCCAACCTGCTGTAAAATGCTTGATTTCGAGAGTGAGCGAAACTAATGAAAACATTGTTGGGGTAAAACCTAAAGGGAAAGACCTAGCACCAAATCCAATTTGCCATCTGATCTAACTTCTGGAGGCAGTCAAAATGAGCATTTGAATTCTTCCCTACCTTATTCCTGTGCTGAGATACAGGCTGCTCCAACCTGCTGTAAAATGCTTGATTTCGAGAGTGAGCGAAACTAATGAAAACATTGTTGGGGTAAAACCTAAAGGGAAAGACCTAGCACCAAATCCAATTTGCCATCTGATCTAACTTCTGGAGGCAGTCAAAATGATCCTTAGAATTCTTCCCTACCTTATTCCTGTGCTGAGATACAGGCTGCTCCAACCTGCTGTAAAATGCTTGATTTCCAGAGTGAGCGAAACTAATGAAAACATTGTTGGGGTAAAACCTAAAGGGAAAGACCTAGCACCAAATCCAATTTGCCATCTGATCTAACTTCTGGAGGCAGTCAAAATGAGCCTTAGAATTCTTCCCTACCTTATTCCTGTGCTGAGATACAGGCTGCTCCAACCTGCTGTAAAATGCTTGATTTCGAGAGTGAGCGAAACTAATGAAAACATTGTTGGGGTAAAACCTAAAGGGAAAGACCTAGCACCAAATCCAATTTGCCATCTGATCTAACTTCTGGAGGCAGTCAAAATGATCCTTAGAATTCTTCCCTACCTTATTCCTGTGCTGAGATACAGGCTGCTCCAACCTGCTGTAAAATGCTTGATTTCGAGAGTGAGCGAAACTAATGAAAACATTGTTGGGGTAAAACCTAAAGGGAAAGACCTAGCACCAAATCCAATTTGCCATCTGATCTAACTTCTGGAGGCAGTCAAAATGATCCTTAGAATTCTTCCCTACCTTATTCCTGTGCTGAGATACAGGCTGCTCCAACCTGCTGTAAAATGCTTGATTTCCAGAGTGAGCGAAACTAATGAAAACATTGTTGGGGTAAAACCTAAAGGGAAAGACCTAGCACCAAATCCAATGTGCCATCTGATCTAACTTCTGGAGGCAGTCAAAATGAGCCTTAGAATTCTTCCCTACCTTATTCCTGTGCTGAGATACAGGCTGCTCCAACCTGCTGTAAAATGCTTGATTTCGAGAGTGAGCGAAACTAATGAAAACATTGTTGGGGTAAAACCTAAAGGGAAAGACCTAGCACCAAATCCAATTTGCCATCTGATCTAACTTCTGGAGGCAGTCAAAATGAGCCTTAGAATTCTTCCCTACCTTATTCCTGTGCTGAGATACAGGCTGCTCCAACCTGCTGTAAAATGCTTGATTTCGAGAGTGAGCGAAACTAATGAAAACATTGTTGGGGTAAAACCTAAAGGGAAAGACCTAGCACCAAATCCAATTTGCCATCTGATCTAACTTCTGGAGGCAGTCAAAATGAGCATTTGAATTCTTCCCTACCTTATTCCTGTGCTGAGATACAGGCTGCTCCAACCTGCTGTAAAATGCTTGATTTCGAGAGTGAGCGAAACTAATGAAAACATTGTTGGGGTAAAACCTAAAGGGAAAGACCTAGCACCAAATCCAATTTGCCATCTGATCTAACTTCTGGAGGCAGTCAAAATGATCCTTAGAATTCTTCCCTACCTTATTCCTGTGCTGAGATACAGGCTGCTCCAACCTGCTGTAAAATGCTTGATTTCGAGAGTGAGCGAAACTAATGAAAACATTGTTGGGGTAAAACCTAAAGGGAAAGACCTAGCACCAAATCCAGTTTGCCATCTGATCTAACTTCTGGAGGCAGTCAAAATGATCCTTAGAATTCTTCCCTACCTTATTCCTGTGCTGAGATACAGGCTGCTCCAACCTGCTGTAAAATGCTTGATTTCGAGAGTGAGCGAAACTAATGAAAACATTGTTGGGGTAAAACCTAAAGGGAAAGACCTAGCACCAAATCCAATTTGCCATCTGATCTAACTTCTGGAGGCAGTCAAAATGATCCTTAGAATTCTTCCCTACCTTATTCCTGTGCTGAGATACAGGCTGCTCCAACCTGCTGTAAAATGCTTGATTTCGAGAGTGAGCAAAACTAATGAAAACATTGTTGGGGTAAAACCTAAAGGGAAAGACCTAGCACCAAATCCAATTTGCCATCTGATCTAACTTCTGGAGGCAGTCAAAATGATCCTTAGAATTCTTCCCTACCTTATTCCTGTGCTGAGATACAGGCTGCTCCAACCTGCTGTAAAATGCTTGATTTCGAGAGTGAGCGAAACTAATGAAAACATTGTTGGGGTAAAACCTAAAGGGAAAGACCTAGCACCAAATCCAATTTGCCATCTGATCTAACTTCTGGAGGCAGTCAAAATGAGCCTTAGAATTCTTCCCTACCTTATTCCTGTGCTGAGATACAGGCTGCTCCAACCTGCTGTAAAATGCTTGATTTCGAGAGTGAGCGAAACTAATGAAAACATTGTTGGGGTAAAACCTAAAGGGAAAGACCTAGCACCAAATCCAATTTGCCATCTGATCTAACTTCTGGAGGCAGTCAAAATGAGCCTTAGAATTCTTCCCTACCTTATTCCTGTGCTGAGATACAGGCTGCTCCAACCTGCTGTAAAATGCTTGATTT
This sequence comes from Melanerpes formicivorus, assembly GCF_026170545.1. Taxonomy (NCBI): domain Eukaryota; kingdom Metazoa; phylum Chordata; class Aves; order Piciformes; family Picidae; genus Melanerpes; species Melanerpes formicivorus. The sequence goes on from NW_027143874.1 coordinate 21,118, forward strand.
CGAGAGTGAGCGAAACTAATGAAAACATTGTTGGGGTAAAACCTAAAGGGAAAGACCTAGCACCAAATCCAATTTGCCATCTGATCTAACTTCTGGAGGCAGTCAAAATGAGCCTTAGAATTCTTCCCTACCTTATTCCTGTGCTGAGATACAGGCTGCTCCAACCTGCTGTAAAATGCTTGATTTCGAGAGTGAGCGAAACTAATGAAAACATTGTTGGGGTAAAACCTAAAGGGAAAGACCTAGCACCAAATCCAATTTGCCATCTGATCTAACTTCTGGAGGCAGTCAAAATGAGCCTTAGAATTCTTCCCTACCTTATTCCTGTGCTGAGATACAGGCTGCTCCAACCTGCTGTAAAATGCTTGATTTCGAGAGTGAGCGAAACTAATGAAAACATTGTTGGGGTAAAACCTAAAGGGAAAGACCTAGCACCAAATCCAATTTGCCATCTGATCTAACTTCTGGAGGCAGTCAAAATGAGCCTTAGAATTCTTCCCTACCTTATTCCTGTGCTGAGATACAGGCTGCTCCAACCTGCTGTAAAATGCTTGATTTCAAGAGTGAGCGAAACTAATGAAAACATTGTTGGGGTAAAACCTAAAGGGAAAGACCTAGCACCAAATCCAGTTTGCCATCTGATCTAACTTCTGGAGGCAGTCAAAATGAGCCTTAGAATTCTTCCCTACCTTATTCCTGTGCTGAGATACAGGCTGCTCCAACCTGCTGTAAAATGCTTGATTTCGAGAGTGAGCGAAACTAATGAAAACATTGTTGGGGTAAAACCTAAAGGGAAAGACCTAGCACCAAATCCAATTTGCCATCTGATCTAACTTCTGGAGGCAGTCAAAATGAGCCTTAGAATTCTTCCCTACCTTATTCCTGTGCTGAGATACAGGCTGCTCCAACCTGCTGTAAAATGCTTGATTTCGAGAGTGAGCGAAACTAATGAAAACATTGTTGGGGTAAAACCTAAAGGGAAAGACCTAGCACCAAATCCAATTTGCCATCTGATCTAACTTCTGGAGGCAGTCAAAATGAGCCTTAGAATTCTTCCCTACCTTATTCCTGTGCTGAGATACAGGCTGCTCCAACCTGCTGTAAAATGCTTGATTTCGAGAGTGAGCGAAACTAATGAAAACATTGTTGGGGTAAAACCTAAAGGGAAAGACCTAGCACCAAATCCAATTTGCCATCTGATCTAACTTCTGGAGGCAGTCAAAATGAGCCTTAGAATTCTTCCCTACCTTATTCCTGTGCTGAGATACAGGCTGCTCCAACCTGCTGTAAAATGCTTGATTTCGAGAGTGAGCGAAACTAATGAAAACATTGTTGGGGTAAAACCTAAAGGGAAAGACCTAGCACCAAATCCAATTTGCCATCTGATCTAACTTCTGGAGGCAGTCAAAAAGAGCCTTAGAATTCTTCCCTACCTTATTCCTGTGCTGAGATACAGGCTGCTCCAACCTGCTGTAAAATGCTTGATTTCGAGAGTGAGCGAAACTAATGAAAACATTGTTGGGGTAAAACCTAAAGGGAAAGACCTAGCACCAAATCCAATTTGCCATCTGATCTAACTTCTGGAGGCAGTCAAAATGAGCCTTAGAATTCTTCCCTACCTTATTCCTGTGCTGAGATACAGGCTGCTCCAACCTGCTGTAAAATGCTTGATTTCGAGAGTGAGCGAAACTAATGAAAACATTGTTGGGGTAAAACCTAAAGGGAAAGACCTAGCACCAAATCCAATTTGCCATCTGATCTAACTTCTGGAGGCAGTCAAAATGAGCCTTAGAATTCTTCCCTACCTTATTCCTGTGCTGAGATACAGGCTGCTCCAACCTGCTGTAAAATGCTTGATTTCGAGAGTGAGCGAAACTAATGAAAACATTGTTGGGGTAAAACCTAAAGGGAAAGACCTAGCACCAAATCCAATTTGCCATCTGATCTAACTTCTGGAGGCAGTCAAAATGATCCTTAGAATTCTTCCCTACCTTATTCCTGTGCTGAGATACAGGCTGCTCCAACCTGCTGTAAAATGCTTGATTTCGAGAGTGAGCGAAACTAATGAAAACATTGTTGGGGTAAAACCTAAAGGGAAAGACCTAGCACCAAATCCAATTTGCCATCTGATCTAACTTCTGGAGGCAGTCAAAATGAGCATTTGAATTCTTCCCTACCTTATTCCTGTGCTGAGATACAGGCTGCTCCAACCTGCTGTAAAATGCTTGATTTCGAGAGTGAGCGAAACTAATGAAAACATTGTTGGGGTAAAACCTAAAGGGAAAGACCTAGCACCAAATCCAATTTGCCATCTGATCTAACTTCTGGAGGCAGTCAAAATGAGCCTTAGAATTCTTCCCTACCTTATTCCTGTGCTGAGATACAGGCTGCTCCAACCTGCTGTAAAATGCTTGATTTCGAGAGTGAGCGAAACTAATGAAAACATTGTTGGGGTAAAACCTAAAGGGAAAGACCTAGCACCAAATCCAGTTTGCCATCTGATCTAACTTCTGGAGGCAGTCAAAATGATCCTTAGAATTCTTCCCTACCTTATTCCTGTGCTGAGATACAGGCTGCTCCAACCTGCTGTAAAATGCTTGATTTCGAGAGTGAGCGAAACTAATGAAAACATTGTTGGGGTAAAACCTAAAGGGAAAGACCTAGCACCAAATCCAATTTGCCATCTGATCTAACTTCTGGAGGCAGTCAAAATGATCCTTAGAATTCTTCCCTACCTTATTCCTGTGCTGAGATACAGGCTGCTCCAACCTGCTGTAAAATGCTTGATTTCGAGAGTGAGCGAAACTAATGAAAACATTGTTGGGGTAAAACCTAAAGGGAAAGACCTAGCACCAAATCCAATTTGCCATCTGATCTAACTTCTGGAGGCAGTCAAAATGATCCTTAGAATTCTTCCCTACCTTATTCCTGTGCTGAGATACAGGCTGCTCCAACCTGCTGTAAAATGCTTGATTTCGAGAGTGAGCGAAACTAATGAAAACATTGTTGGGGTAAAACCTAAAGGGAAAGACCTAGCACCAAATCCAATTTGCCATCTGATCTAACTTCTGGAGGCAGTCAAAATGAGCCTTAGAATTCTTCCCTACCTTATTCCTGTGCTGAGATACAGGCTGCTCCAACCTGCTGTAAAATGCTTGATTTCGAGAGTGAGCGAAACTAATGAAAACATTGTTGGGGTAAAACCTAAAGGGAAAGACCTAGCACCAAATCCAATTTGCCATCTGATCTAACTTCTGGAGGCAGTCAAAATGAGCCTTAGAATTCTTCCCTACCTTATTCCTGTGCTGAGATACAGGCTGCTCCAACCTGCTGTAAAATGCTTGATTTCGAGAGTGAGCGAAACTAATGAAAACATTGTTGGGGTAAAACCTAAAGGGAAAGACCTAGCACCAAATCCAATTTGCCATCTGATCTAACTTCTGGAGGCAGTCAAAATGAGCCTTAGAATTCTTCCCTACCTTATTCCTGTGCTGAGATACAGGCTGCTCCAACCTGCTGTAAAATGCTTGATTTCCAGAGTGAGCGAAACTAATGAAAACATTGTTGGGGTAAAACCTAAAGGGAAAGACCTAGCACCAAATCCAATTTGCCATCTGATCTAACTTCTGGAGGCAGTCAAAATGAGCCTTAGAATTCTTCCCTACCTTATTCCTGTGCTGAGATACAGGCTGCTCCAACCTGCTGTAAAATGCTTGATTTCCAGAGTGAGCGAAACTAATGAAAACATTGTTGGGGTAAAACCTAAAGGGAAAGACCTAGCACCAAATCCAGTTTGCCATCTGATCTAACTTCTGGAGGCAGTCAAAATGATCCTTAGAATTCTTCCCTACCTTATTCCTGTGCTGAGATACAGGCTGCTCCAACCTGCTGTAAAATGCTTGATTTCGAGAGTGAGCGAAACTAATGAAAACATTGTTGGGGTAAAACCTAAAGGGAAAGACCTAGCACCAAATCCAATTTGCCATCTGATCTAACTTCTGGAGGCAGTCAAAATGAGCCTTAGAATTCTTCCCTACCTTATTCCTGTGCTGAGATACAGGCTGCTCCAACCTGCTGTAAAATGCTTGATTTCGAGAGTGAGCGAAACTAATGAAAACATTGTTGGGGTAAAACCTAAAGGGAAAGACCTAGCACCAAATCCAATTTGCCATCTGATCTAACTTCTGGAGGCAGTCAAAATGATCCTTAGAATTCTTCCCTACCTTATTCCTGTGCTGAGATACAGGCTGCTCCAACCTGCTGTAAAATGCTTGATTTCGAGAGTGAGCGAAACTAATGAAAACATTGTTGGGGTAAAACCTAAAGGGAAAGACCTAGCACCAAATCCAATTTGCCATCTGATCTAACTTCTGGAGGCAGTCAAAATGATCCTTAGAATTCTTCCCTACCTTATTCCTGTGCTGAGATACAGGCTGCTCCAACCTGCTGTAAAATGCTTGATTTCGAGAGTGAGCGAAACTAATGAAAACATTGTTGGGGTAAAACCTAAAGGGAAAGACCTAGCACCAAATCCAATTTGCCATCTGATCTAACTTCTGGAGGCAGTCAAAATGATCCTTAGAATTCTTCCCTACCTTATTCCTGTGCTGAGATACAGGCTGCTCCAACCTGCTGTAAAATGCTTGATTTCGAGAGTGAGCGAAACTAATGAAAACATTGTTGGGGTAAAACCTAAAGGGAAAGACCTAGCACCAAATCCAATTTGCCATCTGATCTAACTTCTGGAGGCAGTCAAAATGAGCCTTAGAATTCTTCCCTACCTTATTCCTGTGCTGAGATACAGGCTGCTCCAACCTGCTGTAAAATGCTTGATTTCGAGAGTGAGCGAAACTAATGAAAACATTGTTGGGGTAAAACCTAAAGGGAAAGACCTAGCACCAAATCCAATTTGCCATCTGATCTAACTTCTGGAGGCAGTCAAAATGAGCCTTAGAATTCTTCCCTACCTTATTCCTGTGCTGAGATACAGGCTGCTCCAACCTGCTGTAAAATGCTTGATTTCGAGAGTGAGCGAAACTAATGAAAACATTGTTGGGGTAAAACCTAAAGGGAAAGACCTAGCACCAAATCCAATTTGCCATCTGATCTAACTTCTGGAGGCAGTCAAAATGAGCCTTAGAATTCTTCCCTACCTTATTCCTGTGCTGAGATACAGGCTGCTCCAACCTGCTGTAAAATGCTTGATTTCCAGAGTGAGCGAAACTAATGAAAACATTGTTGGGGTAAAACCTAAAGGGAAAGACCTAGCACCAAATCCAATTTGCCATCTGATCTAACTTCTGGAGGCAGTCAAAATGAGCCTTAGAATTCTTCCCTACCTTATTCCTGTGCTGAGATACAGGCTGCTCCAACCTGCTGTAAAATGCTTGATTTCGAGAGTGAGCGAAACTAATGAAAACATTGTTGGGGTAAAACCTAAAGGGAAAGACCTAGCACCAAATCCAATTTGCCATCTGATCTAACTTCTGGAGGCAGTCAAAATGAGCCTTAGAATTCTTCCCTACCTTATTCCTGTGCTGAGATACAGGCTGCTCCAACCTGCTGTAAAATGCTTGATTTCCAGAGTGAGCGAAACTAATGAAAACATTGTTGGGGTAAAACCTAAAGGGAAAGACCTAGCACCAAATCCAGTTTGCCATCTGATCTAACTTCTGGAGGCAGTCAAAATGATCCTTAGAATTCTTCCCTACCTTATTCCTGTGCTGAGATACAGGCTGCTCCAACCTGCTGTAAAATGCTTGATTTCGAGAGTGAGCGAAACTAATGAAAACATTGTTGGGGTAAAACCTAAAGGGAAAGACCTAGCACCAAATCCAATTTGCCATCTGATCTAACTTCTGGAGGCAGTCAAAATGAGCCTTAGAATTCTTCCCTACCTTATTCCTGTGCTGAGATACAGGCTGCTCCAACCTGCTGTAAAATGCTTGATTTCGAGAGTGAGCGAAACTAATGAAAACATTGTTGGGGTAAAACCTAAAGGGAAAGACCTAGCACCAAATCCAATTTGCCATCTGATCTAACTTCTGGAGGCAGTCAAAATGATCCTTAGAATTCTTCCCTACCTTATTCCTGTGCTGAGATACAGGCTGCTCCAACCTGCTGTAAAATGCTTGATTTCGAGAGTGAGCGAAACTAATGAAAACATTGTTGGGGTAAAACCTAAAGGGAAAGACCTAGCACCAAATCCAATTTGCCATCTGATCTAACTTCTGGAGGCAGTCAAAATGATCCTTAGAATTCTTCCCTACCTTATTCCTGTGCTGAGATACAGGCTGCTCCAACCTGCTGTAAAATGCTTGATTTCGAGAGTGAGCGAAACTAATGAAAACATTGTTGGGGTAAAACCTAAAGGGAAAGACCTAGCACCAAATCCAATTTGCCATCTGATCTAACTTCTGGAGGCAGTCAAAATGAGCCTTAGAATTCTTCCCTACCTTATTCCTGTGCTGAGATACAGGCTGCTCCAACCTGCTGTAAAATGCTTGATTTCGAGAGTGAGCGAAACTAATGAAAACATTGTTGGGGTAAAACCTAAAGGGAAAGACCTAGCACCAAATCCAATTTGCCATCTGATCTAACTTCTGGAGGCAGTCAAAATGAGCCTTAGAATTCTTCCCTACCTTATTCCTGTGCTGAGATACAGGCTGCTCCAACCTGCTGTAAAATGCTTGATTTCCAGAGTGAGCGAAACTAATGAAAACATTGTTGGGGTAAAACCTAAAGGGAAAGACCTAGCACCAAATCCAATTTGCCATCTGATCTAACTTCTGGAGGCAGTCAAAATGAGCCTTAGAATTCTTCCCTACCTTATTCCTGTGCTGAGATACAGGCTGCTCCAACCTGCTGTAAAATGCTTGATTTCGAGAGTGAGCGAAACTAATGAAAACATTGTTGGGGTAAAACCTAAAGGGAAAGACCTAGCACCAAATCCAATTTGCCATCTGATCTAACTTCTGGAGGCAGTCAAAATGAGCCTTAGAATTCTTCCCTACCTTATTCCTGTGCTGAGATACAGGCTGCTCCAACCTGCTGTAAAATGCTTGATTTCGAGAGTGAGCGAAACTAATGAAAACATTGTTGGGGTAAAACCTAAAGGGAAAGACCTAGCACCAAATCCAATTTGCCATCTGATCTAACTTCTGGAGGCAGTCAAAATGATCCTTAGAATTCTTCCCTACCTTATTCCTGTGCTGAGATACAGGCTGCTCCAACCTGCTGTAAAATGCTTGATTTCGAGAGTGAGCGAAACTAATGAAAACATTGTTGGGGTAAAACCTAAAGGGAAAGACCTAGCACCAAATCCAATTTGCCATCTGATCTAACTTCTGGAGGCAGTCAAAATGATCCTTAGAATTCTTCCCTACCTTATTCCTGTGCTGAGATACAGGCTGCTCCAACCTGCTGTAAAATGCTTGATTTCGAGAGTGAGCGAAACTAATGAAAACATTGTTGGGGTAAAACCTAAAGGGAAAGACCTAGCACCAAATCCAATTTGCCATCTGATCTAACTTCTGGAGGCAGTCAAAATGAGCCTTAGAATTCTTCCCTACCTTATTCCTGTGCTGAGATACAGGCTGCTCCAACCTGCTGTAAAATGCTTGATTTCGAGAGTGAGCGAAACTAATGAAAACATTGTTGGGGTAAAACCTAAAGGGAAAGACCTAGCACCAAATCCAATTTGCCATCTGATCTAACTTCTGGAGGCAGTCAAAATGAGCCTTAGAATTCTTCCCTACCTTATTCCTGTGCTGAGATACAGGCTGCTCCAACCTGCTGTAAAATGCTTGATTTCGAGAGTGAGCGAAACTAATGAAAACATTGTTGGGGTAAAACCTAAAGGGAAAGACCTAGCACCAAATCCAATTTGCCATCTGATCTAACTTCTGGAGGCAGTCAAAATGAGCCTTAGAATTCTTCCCTACCTTATTCCTGTGCTGAGATACAGGCTGCTCCAACCTGCTGTAAAATGCTTGATTTCGAGAGTGAGCGAAACTAATGAAAACATTGTTGGGGTAAAACCTAAAGGGAAAGACCTAGCACCAAATCCAATTTGCCATCTGATCTAACTTCTGGAGGCAGTCAAAAAGAGCCTTAGAATTCTTCCCTACCTTATTCCTGTGCTGAGATACAGGCTGCTCCAACCTGCTGTAAAATGCTTGATTTCGAGAGTGAGCGAAACTAATGAAAACATTGTTGGGGTAAAACCTAAAGGGAAAGACCTAGCACCAAATCCAATTTGCCATCTGATCTAACTTCTGGAGGCAGTCAAAATGATCCTTAGAATTCTTCCCTACCTTATTCCTGTGCTGAGATACAGGCTGCTCCAACCTGCTGTAAAATGCTTGATTTCGAGAGTGAGCGAAACTAATGAAAACATTGTTGGGGTAAAACCTAAAGGGAAAGACCTAGCACCAAATCCAATTTGCCATCTGATCTAACTTCTGGAGGCAGTCAAAATGAGCCTTAGAATTCTTCCCTACCTTATTCCTGTGCTGAGATACAGGCTGCTCCAACCTGCTGTAAAATGCTTGATTTCGAGAGTGAGCGAAACTAATGAAAACATTGTTGGGGTAAAACCTAAAGGGAAAGACCTAGCACCAAATCCAATTTGCCATCTGATCTAACTTCTGGAGGCAGTCAAAATGATCCTTAGAATTCTTCCCTACCTTATTCCTGTGCTGAGATACAGGCTGCTCCAACCTGCTGTAAAATGCTTGATTTCGAGAGTGAGCGAAACTAATGAAAACATTGTTGGGGTAAAACCTAAAGGGAAAGACCTAGCACCAAATCCAATTTGCCATCTGATCTAACTTCTGGAGGCAGTCAAAATGAGCATTTGAATTCTTCCCTACCTTATTCCTGTGCTGAGATACAGGCTGCTCCAACCTGCTGTAAAATGCTTGATTTCGAGAGTGAGCGAAACTAATGAAAACATTGTTGGGGTAAAACCTAAAGGGAAAGACCTAGCACCAAATCCAATTTGCCATCTGATCTAACTTCTGGAGGCAGTCAAAATGATCCTTAGAATTCTTCCCTACCTTATTCCTGTGCTGAGATACAGGCTGCTCCAACCTGCTGTAAAATGCTTGATTTCCAGAGTGAGCGAAACTAATGAAAACATTGTTGGGGTAAAACCTAAAGGGAAAGACCTAGCACCAAATCCAGTTTGCCATCTGATCTAACTTCTGGAGGCAGTCAAAATGATCCTTAGAATTCTTCCCTACCTTATTCCTGTGCTGAGATACAGGCTGCTCCAACCTGCTGTAAAATGCTTGATTTCGAGAGTGAGCGAAACTAATGAAAACATTGTTGGGGTAAAACCTAAAGGGAAAGACCTAGCACCAAATCCAATTTGCCATCTGATCTAACTTCTGGAGGCAGTCAAAATGATCCTTAGAATTCTTCCCTACCTTATTCCTGTGCTGAGATACAGGCTGCTCCAACCTGCTGTAAAATGCTTGATTTCGAGAGTGAGCGAAACTAATGAAAACATTGTTGGGGTAAAACCTAAAGGGAAAGACCTAGCACCAAATCCAATTTGCCATCTGATCTAACTTCTGGAGGCAGTCAAAATGAGCCTTAGAATTCTTCCCTACCTTATTCCTGTGCTGAGATACAGGCTGCTCCAACCTGCTGTAAAATGCTTGATTTCGAGAGTGAGCGAAACTAATGAAAACATTGTTGGGGTAAAACCTAAAGGGAAAGACCTAGCACCAAATCCAATTTGCCATCTGATCTAACTTCTGGAGGCAGTCAAAATGATCCTTAGAATTCTTCCCTACCTTATTCCTGTGCTGAGATACAGGCTGCTCCAACCTGCTGTAAAATGCTTGATTTCGAGAGTGAGCGAAACTAATGAAAACATTGTTGGGGTAAAACCTAAAGGGAAAGACCTAGCACCAAATCCAATTTGCCATCTGATCTAACTTCTGGAGGCAGTCAAAATGAGCCTTAGAATTCTTCCCTACCTTATTCCTGTGCTGAGATACAGGCTGCTCCAACCTGCTGTAAAATGCTTGATTTCGAGAGTGAGCGAAACTAATGAAAACATTGTTGGGGTAAAACCTAAAGGGAAAGACCTAGCACCAAATCCAATTTGCCATCTGATCTAACTTCTGGAGGCAGTCAAAATGAGCCTTAGAATTCTTCCCTACCTTATTCCTGTGCTGAGATACAGGCTGCTCCAACCTGCTGTAAAATGCTTGATTTCGAGAGTGAGCGAAACTAATGAAAACATTGTTGGGGTAAAACCTAAAGGGAAAGACCTAGCACCAAATCCAATTTGCCATCTGATCTAACTTCTGGAGGCAGTCAAAATGAGCCTTAGAATTCTTCCCTACCTTATTCCTGTGCTGAGATACAGGCTGCTCCAACCTGCTGTAAAATGCTTGATTTCAAGAGTGAGCGAAACTAATGAAAACATTGTTGGGGTAAAACCTAAAGGGAAAGACCTAGCACCAAATCCAGTTTGCCATCTGATCTAACTTCTGGAGGCAGTCAAAATGAGCCTTAGAATTCTTCCCTACCTTATTCCTGTGCTGAGATACAGGCTGCTCCAACCTGCTGTAAAATGCTTGATTTCGAGAGTGAGCGAAACTAATGAAAACATTGTTGGGGTAAAACCTAAAGGGAAAGACCTAGCACCAAATCCAATTTGCCATCTGATCTAACTTCTGGAGGCAGTCAAAAAGAGCCTTAGAATTCTTCCCTACCTTATTCCTGTGCTGAGATACAGGCTGCTCCAACCTGCTGTAAAATGCTTGATTTCGAGAGTGAGCGAAACTAATGAAAACATTGTTGGGGTAAAACCTAAAGGGAAAGACCTAGCACCAAATCCAATTTGCCATCTGATCTAACTTCTGGAGGCAGTCAAAATGATCCTTAGAATTCTTCCCTACCTTATTCCTGTGCTGAGATACAGGCTGCTCCAACCTGCTGTAAAATGCTTGATTTCGAGAGTGAGCGAAACTAATGAAAACATTGTTGGGGTAAAACCTAAAGGGAAAGACCTAGCACCAAATCCAATTTGCCATCTGATCTAACTTCTGGAGGCAGTCAAAATGAGCCTTAGAATTCTTCCCTACCTTATTCCTGTGCTGAGATACAGGCTGCTCCAACCTGCTGTAAAATGCTTGATTTCGAGAGTGAGCGAAACTAATGAAAACATTGTTGGGGTAAAACCTAAAGGGAAAGACCTAGCACCAAATCCAATTTGCCATCTGATCTAACTTCTGGAGGCAGTCAAAATGAGCCTTTGAATTCTTCCCTACCTTATTCCTGTGCTGAGATACAGGCTGCTCCAACCTGCTGTAAAATGCTTGATTTCCAGAGTGAGCGAAACTAATGAAAACATTGTTGGGGTAAAACCTAAAGGGAAAGACCTAGCACCAAATCCAATTTGCCATCTGATCTAACTTCTGGAGGCAGTCAAAATGAGCCTTAGAATTCTTCCCTACCTTATTCCTGTGCTGAGATACAGGCTGCTCCAACCTGCTGTAAAATGCTTGATTTCGAGAGTGAGCGAAACTAATGAAAACATTGTTGGGGTAAAACCTAAAGGGAAAGACCTAGCACCAAATCCAATTTGCCATCTGATCTAACTTCTGGAGGCAGTCAAAATGAGCCTTAGAATTCTTCCCTACCTTATTCCTGTGCTGAGATACAGGCTGCTCCAACCTGCTGTAAAATGCTTGATTTCGAGAGTGAGCGAAACTAATGAAAACATTGTTGGGGTAAAACCTAAAGGGAAAGACCTAGCACCAAATCCAATTTGCCATCTGATCTAACTTCTGGAGGCAGTCAAAATGAGCCTTAGAATTCTTCCCTACCTTATTCCTGTGCTGAGATACAGGCTGCTCCAACCTGCTGTAAAATGCTTGATTTCGAGAGTGAGCGAAACTAATGAAAACATTGTTGGGGTAAAACCTAAAGGGAAAGACCTAGCACCAAATCCAATTTGCCATCTGATCTAACTTCTGGAGGCAGTCAAAATGAGCCTTAGAATTCTTCCCTACCTTATTCCTGTGCTGAGATACAGGCTGCTCCAACCTGCTGTAAAATGCTTGATTTCGAGAGTGAGCGAAACTAATGAAAACATTGTTGGGGTAAAACCTAAAGGGAAAGACCTAGCACCAAATCCAATTTGCCATCTGATCTAACTTCTGGAGGCAGTCAAAATGATCCTTAGAATTCTTCCCTACCTTATTCCTGTGCTGAGATACAGGCTGCTCCAACCTGCTGTAAAATGCTTGATTTCGAGAGTGAGCGAAACTAATGAAAACATTGTTGGGGTAAAACCTAAAGGGAAAGACCTAGCACCAAATCCAATTTGCCATCTGATCTAACTTCTGGAGGCAGTCAAAATGATCCTTAGAATTCTTCCCTACCTTATTCCTGTGCTGAGATACAGGCTGCTCCAACCTGCTGTAAAATGCTTGATTTCCAGAGTGAGCGAAACTAATGAAAACATTGTTGGGGTAAAACCTAAAGGGAAAGACCTAGCACCAAATCCAATTTGCCATCTGATCTAACTTCTGGAGGCAGTCAAAATGAGCATTTGAATTCTTCCCTACCTTATTCCTGTGCTGAGATACAGGCTGCTCCAACCTGCTGTAAAATGCTTGATTTCCAGAGTGAGCGAAACTAATGAAAACATTGTTGGGGTAAAACCTAAAGGGAAAGACCTAGCACCAAATCCAGTTTGCCATCTGATCTAACTTCTGGAGGCAGTCAAAATGATCCTTAGAATTCTTCCCTACCTTATTCCTGTGCTGAGATACAGGCTGCTCCAACCTGCTGTAAAATGCTTGATTTCGAGAGTGAGCGAAACTAATGAAAACATTGTTGGGGTAAAACCTAAAGGGAAAGACCTAGCACCAAATCCAATTTGCCATCTGATCTAACTTCTGGAGGCAGTCAAAATGAGCCTTAGAATTCTTCCCTACCTTATTCCTGTGCTGAGATACAGGCTGCTCCAACCTGCTGTAAAATGCTTGATTTCGAGAGTGAGCGAAACTAATGAAAACATTGTTGGGGTAAAACCTAAAGGGAAAGACCTAGCACCAAATCCAATTTGCCATCTGATCTAACTTCTGGAGGCAGTCAAAATGATCCTTAGAATTCTTCCCTACCTTATTCCTGTGCTGAGATACAGGCTGCTCCAACCTGCTGTAAAATGCTTGATTTCAAGAGTGAGCGAAACTAATGAAAACATTGTTGGGGTAAAACCTAAAGGGAAAGACCTAGCACCAAATCCAATTTGCCATCTGATCTAACTTCTGGAGGCAGTCAAAATGAGCCTTAGAATTCTTCCCTACCTTATTCCTGTGCTGAGATACAGGCTGCTCCAACCTGCTGTAAAATGCTTGATTTCGAGAGTGAGCGAAACTAATGAAAACATTGTTGGGGTAAAACCTAAAGGGAAAGACCTAGCACCAAATCCAATTTGCCATCTGATCTAACTTCTGGAGGCAGTCAAAATGAGCCTTAGAATTCTTCCCTACCTTATTCCTGTGCTGAGATACAGGCTGCTCCAACCTGCTGTAAAATGCTTGATTTCGAGAGTGAGCGAAACTAATGAAAACATTGTTGGGGTAAAACCTAAAGGGAAAGACCTAGCACCAAATCCAATTTGCCATCTGATCTAACTTCTGGAGGCAGTCAAAATGAGCCTTAGAATTCTTCCCTACCTTATTCCTGTGCTGAGATACAGGCTGCTCCAACCTGCTGTAAAATGCTTGATTTCGAGAGTGAGCGAAACTAATGAAAACATTGTTGGGGTAAAACCTAAAGGGAAAGACCTAGCACCAAATCCAATTTGCCATCTGATCTAACTTCTGGAGGCAGTCAAAATGAGCCTTAGAATTCTTCCCTACCTTATTCCTGTGCTGAGATACAGGCTGCTCCAACCTGCTGTAAAATGCTTGATTTCGAGAGTGAGCGAAACTAATGAAAACATTGTTGGGGTAAAACCTAAAGGGAAAGACCTAGCACCAAATCCAATTTGCCATCTGATCTAACTTCTGGAGGCAGTCAAAATGATCCTTAGAATTCTTCCCTACCTTATTCCTGTGCTGAGATACAGGCTGCTCCAACCTGCTGTAAAATGCTTGATTTCGAGAGTGAGCGAAACTAATGAAAACATTGTTGGGGTAAAACCTAAAGGGAAAGACCTAGCACCAAATCCAATTTGCCATCTGATCTAACTTCTGGAGGCAGTCAAAATGAGCCTTAGAATTCTTCCCTACCTTATTCCTGTGCTGAGATACAGGCTGCTCCAACCTGCTGTAAAATGCTTGATTTCGAGAGTGAGCGAAACTAATGAAAACATTGTTGGGGTAAAACCTAAAGGGAAAGACCTAGCACCAAATCCAATTTGCCATCTGATCTAACTTCTGGAGGCAGTCAAAATGAGCCTTAGAATTCTTCCCTACCTTATTCCTGTGCTGAGATACAGGCTGCTCCAACCTGCTGTAAAATGCTTGATTTCGAGAGTGAGCGAAACTAATGAAAACATTGTTGGGGTAAAACCTAAAGGGAAAGACCTAGCACCAAATCCAATTTGCCATCTGATCTAACTTCTGGAGGCAGTCAAAATGATCCTTAGAATTCTTCCCTACCTTATTCCTGTGCTGAGATACAGGCTGCTCCAACCTGCTGTAAAATGCTTGATTTCGAGAGTGAGCGAAACTAATGAAAACATTGTTGGGGTAAAACCTAAAGGGAAAGACCTAGCACCAAATCCAATTTGCCATCTGATCTAACTTCTGGAGGCAGTCAAAATGATCCTTAGAATTCTTCCCTACCTTATTCCTGTGCTGAGATACAGGCTGCTCCAACCTGCTGTAAAATGCTTGATTTCGAGAGTGAGCGAAACTAATGAAAACATTGTTGGGGTAAAACCTAAAGGGAAAGACCTAGCACCAAATCCAATTTGCCATCTGATCTAACTTCTGGAGGCAGTCAAAATGAGCCTTAGAATTCTTCCCTACCTTATTCCTGTGCTGAGATACAGGCTGCTCCAACCTGCTGTAAAATGCTTGATTTCGAGAGTGAGCGAAACTAATGAAAACATTGTTGGGGTAAAACCTAAAGGGAAAGACCTAGCACCAAATCCAATTTGCCATCTGATCTAACTTCTGGAGGCAGTCAAAATGAGCCTTAGAATTCTTCCCTACCTTATTCCTGTGCTGAGATACAGGCTGCTCCAACCTGCTGTAAAATGCTTGATTTCGAGAGTGAGCGAAACTAATGAAAACATTGTTGGGGTAAAACCTAAAGGGAAAGACCTAGCACCAAATCCAATTTGCCATCTGATCTAACTTCTGGAGGCAGTCAAAATGATCCTTAGAATTCTTCCCTACCTTATTCCTGTGCTGAGATACAGGCTGCTCCAACCTGCTGTAAAATGCTTGATTTCGAGAGTGAGCGAAACTAATGAAAACATTGTTGGGGTAAAACCTAAAGGGAAAGACCTAGCACCAAATCCAATTTGCCATCTGATCTAACTTCTGGAGGCAGTCAAAATGATCCTTAGAATTCTTCCCTACCTTATTCCTGTGCTGAGATACAGGCTGCTCCAACCTGCTGTAAAATGCTTGATTTCGAGAGTGAGCGAAACTAATGAAAACATTGTTGGGGTAAAACCTAAAGGGAAAGACCTAGCACCAAATCCAATTTGCCATCTGATCTAACTTCTGGAGGCAGTCAAAATGATCCTTAGAATTCTTCCCTACCTTATTCCTGTGCTGAGATACAGGCTGCTCCAACCTGCTGTAAAATGCTTGATTTCGAGAGTGAGCGAAACTAATGAAAACATTGTTGGGGTAAAACCTAAAGGGAAAGACCTAGCACCAAATCCAATTTGCCATCTGATCTAACTTCTGGAGGCAGTCAAAATGAGCCTTAGAATTCTTCCCTACCTTATTCCTGTGCTGAGATACAGGCTGCTCCAACCTGCTGTAAAATGCTTGATTTCGAGAGTGAGCGAAACTAATGAAAACATTGTTGGGGTAAAACCTAAAGGGAAAGACCTAGCACCAAATCCAATTTGCCATCTGATCTAACTTCTGGAGGCAGTCAAAAAGAGCCTTAGAATTCTTCCCTACCTTATTCCTGTGCTGAGATACAGGCTGCTCCAACCTGCTGTAAAATGCTTGATTTCGAGAGTGAGCGAAACTAATGAAAACATTGTTGGGGTAAAACCTAAAGGGAAAGACCTAGCACCAAATCCAATTTGCCATCTGATCTAACTTCTGGAGGCAGTCAAAATGAGCCTTAGAATTCTTCCCTACCTTATTCCTGTGCTGAGATACAGGCTGCTCCAACCTGCTGTAAAATGCTTGATTTCGAGAGTGAGCGAAACTAATGAAAACATTGTTGGGGTAAAACCTAAAGGGAAAGACCTAGCACCAAATCCAATTTGCCATCTGATCTAACTTCTGGAGGCAGTCAAAATGAGCCTTAGAATTCTTCCCTACCTTATTCCTGTGCTGAGATACAGGCTGCTCCAACCTGCTGTAAAATGCTTGATTTCGAGAGTGAGCGAAACTAATGAAAACATTGTTGGGGTAAAACCTAAAGGGAAAGACCTAGCACCAAATCCAATTTGCCATCTGATCTAACTTCTGGAGGCAGTCAAAATGAGCCTTAGAATTCTTCCCTACCTTATTCCTGTGCTGAGATACAGGCTGCTCCAACCTGCTGTAAAATGCTTGATTTCGAGAGTGAGCGAAACTAATGAAAACATTGTTGGGGTAAAACCTAAAGGGAAAGACCTAGCACCAAATCCAATTTGCCATCTGATCTAACTTCTGGAGGCAGTCAAAATGATCCTTAGAATTCTTCCCTACCTTATTCCTGTGCTGAGATACAGGCTGCTCCAACCTGCTGTAAAATGCTTGATTTCGAGAGTGAGCGAAACTAATGAAAACATTGTTGGGGTAAAACCTAAAGGGAAAGACCTAGCACCAAATCCAATTTGCCATCTGATCTAACTTCTGGAGGCAGTCAAAATGAGCCTTAGAATTCTTCCCTACCTTATTCCTGTGCTGAGATACAGGCTGCTCCAACCTGCTGTAAAATGCTTGATTTCGAGAGTGAGCGAAACTAATGAAAACATTGTTGGGGTAAAACCTAAAGGGAAAGACCTAGCACCAAATCCAATTTGCCATCTGATCTAACTTCTGGAGGCAGTCAAAATGATCCTTAGAATTCTTCCCTACCTTATTCCTGTGCTGAGATACAGGCTGCTCCAACCTGCTGTAAAATGCTTGATTTCGAGAGTGAGCGAAACTAATGAAAACATTGTTGGGGTAAAACCTAAAGGGAAAGACCTAGCACCAAATCCAATTTGCCATCTGATCTAACTTCTGGAGGCAGTCAAAATGAGCCTTAGAATTCTTCCCTACCTTATTCCTGTGCTGAGATACAGGCTGCTCCAACCTGCTGTAAAATGCTTGATTTCGAGAGTGAGCGAAACTAATGAAAACATTGTTGGGGTAAAACCTAAAGGGAAAGACCTAGCACCAAATCCAATTTGCCATCTGATCTAACTTCTGGAGGCAGTCAAAATGAGCCTTAGAATTCTTCCCTACCTTATTCCTGTGCTGAGATACAGGCTGCTCCAACCTGCTGTAAAATGCTTGATTTCGAGAGTGAGCGAAACTAATGAAAACATTGTTGGGGTAAAACCTAAAGGGAAAGACCTAGCACCAAATCCAATTTGCCATCTGATCTAACTTCTGGAGGCAGTCAAAATGAGCCTTAGAATTCTTCCCTACCTTATTCCTGTGCTGAGATACAGGCTGCTCCAACCTGCTGTAAAATGCTTGATTTCGAGAGTGAGCGAAACTAATGAAAACATTGTTGGGGTAAAACCTAAAGGGAAAGACCTAGCACCAAATCCAATTTGCCATCTGATCTAACTTCTGGAGGCAGTCAAAATGAGCCTTAGAATTCTTCCCTACCTTATTCCTGTGCTGAGATACAGGCTGCTCCAACCTGCTGTAAAATGCTTGATTTCGAGAGTGAGCGAAACTAATGAAAACATTGTTGGGGTAAAACCTAAAGGGAAAGACCTAGCACCAAATCCAATTTGCCATCTGATCTAACTTCTGGAGGCAGTCAAAATGAGCCTTAGAATTCTTCCCTACCTTATTCCTGTGCTGAGATACAGGCTGCTCCAACCTGCTGTAAAATGCTTGATTTCGAGAGTGAGCGAAACTAATGAAAACATTGTTGGGGTAAAACCTAAAGGGAAAGACCTAGCACCAAATCCAATTTGCCATCTGATCTAACTTCTGGAGGCAGTCAAAATGATCCTTAGAATTCTTCCCTACCTTATTCCTGTGCTGAGATACAGGCTGCTCCAACCTGCTGTAAAATGCTTGATTTCGAGAGTGAGCGAAACTAATGAAAACATTGTTGGGGTAAAACCTAAAGGGAAAGACCTAGCACCAAATCCAATTTGCCATCTGATCTAACTTCTGGAGGCAGTCAAAATGAGCCTTAGAATTCTTCCCTACCTTATTCCTGTGCTGAGATACAGGCTGCTCCAACCTGCTGTAAAATGCTTGATTTCGAGAGTGAGCGAAACTAATGAAAACATTGTTGGGGTAAAACCTAAAGGGAAAGACCTAGCACCAAATCCAATTTGCCATCTGATCTAACTTCTGGAGGCAGTCAAAATGATCCTTAGAATTCTTCCCTACCTTATTCCTGTGCTGAGATACAGGCTGCTCCAACCTGCTGTAAAATGCTTGATTTCGAGAGTGAGCGAAACTAATGAAAACATTGTTGGGGTAAAACCTAAAGGGAAAGACCTAGCACCAAATCCAATTTGCCATCTGATCTAACTTCTGGAGGCAGTCAAAATGATCCTTAGAATTCTTCCCTACCTTATTCCTGTGCTGAGATACAGGCTGCTCCAACCTGCTGTAAAATGCTTGATTTCGAGAGTGAGCGAAACTAATGAAAACATTGTTGGGGTAAAACCTAAAGGGAAAGACCTAGCACCAAATCCAATTTGCCATCTGATCTAACTTCTGGAGGCAGTCAAAATGATCCTTAGAATTCTTCCCTACCTTATTCCTGTGCTGAGATACAGGCTGCTCCAACCTGCTGTAAAATGCTTGATTTCGAGAGTGAGCGAAACTAATGAAAACATTGTTGGGGTAAAACCTAAAGGGAAAGACCTAGCACCAAATCCAATTTGCCATCTGATCTAACTTCTGGAGGCAGTCAAAATGAGCCTTAGAATTCTTCCCTACCTTATTCCTGTGCTGAGATACAGGCTGCTCCAACCTGCTGTAAAATGCTTGATTTCGAGAGTGAGCGAAACTAATGAAAACATTGTTGGGGTAAAACCTAAAGGGAAAGACCTAGCACCAAATCCAATTTGCCATCTGATCTAACTTCTGGAGGCAGTCAAAATGAGCCTTAGAATTCTTCCCTACCTTATTCCTGTGCTGAGATACAGGCTGCTCCAACCTGCTGTAAAATGCTTGATTTCGAGAGTGAGCGAAACTAATGAAAACATTGTTGGGGTAAAACCTAAAGGGAAAGACCTAGCACCAAATCCAATTTGCCATCTGATCTAACTTCTGGAGGCAGTCAAAATGATCCTTAGAATTCTTCCCTACCTTATTCCTGTGCTGAGATACAGGCTGCTCCAACCTGCTGTAAAATGCTTGATTTCGAGAGTGAGCGAAACTAATGAAAACATTGTTGGGGTAAAACCTAAAGGGAAAGACCTAGCACCAAATCCAATTTGCCATCTGATCTAACTTCTGGAGGCAGTCAAAATGATCCTTAGAATTCTTCCCTACCTTATTCCTGTGCTGAGATACAGGCTGCTCCAACCTGCTGTAAAATGCTTGATTTCGAGAGTGAGCGAAACTAATGAAAACATTGTTGGGGTAAAACCTAAAGGGAAAGACCTAGCACCAAATCCAATTTGCCATCTGATCTAACTTCTGGAGGCAGTCAAAATGATCCTTAGAATTCTTCCCTACCTTATTCCTGTGCTGAGATACAGGCTGCTCCAACCTGCTGTAAAATGCTTGATTTCGAGAGTGAGCGAAACTAATGAAAACATTGTTGGGGTAAAACCTAAAGGGAAAGACCTAGCACCAAATCCAATTTGCCATCTGATCTAACTTCTGGAGGCAGTCAAAATGATCCTTAGAATTCTTCCCTACCTTATTCCTGTGCTGAGATACAGGCTGCTCCAACCTGCTGTAAAATGCTTGATTTCGAGAGTGAGCGAAACTAATGAAAACATTGTTGGGGTAAAACCTAAAGGGAAAGACCTAGCACCAAATCCAATTTGCCATCTGATCTAACTTCTGGAGGCAGTCAAAAAGAGCCTTAGAATTCTTCCCTACCTTATTCCTGTGCTGAGATACAGGCTGCTCCAACCTGCTGTAAAATGCTTGATTTCGAGAGTGAGCGAAACTAATGAAAACATTGTTGGGGTAAAACCTAAAGGGAAAGACCTAGCACCAAATCCAATTTGCCATCTGATCTAACTTCTGGAGGCAGTCAAAATGAGCCTTAGAATTCTTCCCTACCTTATTCCTGTGCTGAGATACAGGCTGCTCCAACCTGCTGTAAAATGCTTGATTTCGAGAGTGAGCGAAACTAATGAAAACATTGTTGGGGTAAAACCTAAAGGGAAAGACCTAGCACCAAATCCAATTTGCCATCTGATCTAACTTCTGGAGGCAGTCAAAATGAGCCTTAGAATTCTTCCCTACCTTATTCCTGTGCTGAGATACAGGCTGCTCCAACCTGCTGTAAAATGCTTGATTTCGAGAGTGAGCGAAACTAATGAAAACATTGTTGGGGTAAAACCTAAAGGGAAAGACCTAGCACCAAATCCAATTTGCCATCTGATCTAACTTCTGGAGGCAGTCAAAATGATCCTTAGAATTCTTCCCTACCTTATTCCTGTGCTGAGATACAGGCTGCTCCAACCTGCTGTAAAATGCTTGATTTCGAGAGTGAGCGAAACTAATGAAAACATTGTTGGGGTAAAACCTAAAGGGAAAGACCTAGCACCAAATCCAATTTGCCATCTGATCTAACTTCTGGAGGCAGTCAAAATGAGCCTTAGAATTCTTCCCTACCTTATTCCTGTGCTGAGATACAGGCTGCTCCAACCTGCTGTAAAATGCTTGATTTCGAGAGTGAGCGAAACTAATGAAAACATTGTTGGGGTAAAACCTAAAGGGAAAGACCTAGCACCAAATCCAATTTGCCATCTGATCTAACTTCTGGAGGCAGTCAAAATGATCCTTAGAATTCTTCCCTACCTTATTCCTGTGCTGAGATACAGGCTGCTCCAACCTGCTGTAAAATGCTTGATTTCGAGAGTGAGCGAAACTAATGAAAACATTGTTGGGGTAAAACCTAAAGGGAAAGACCTAGCACCAAATCCAATTTGCCATCTGATCTAACTTCTGGAGGCAGTCAAAATGAGCCTTAGAATTCTTCCCTACCTTATTCCTGTGCTGAGATACAGGCTGCTCCAACCTGCTGTAAAATGCTTGATTTCGAGAGTGAGCGAAACTAATGAAAACATTGTTGGGGTAAAACCTAAAGGGAAAGACCTAGCACCAAATCCAATTTGCCATCTGATCTAACTTCTGGAGGCAGTCAAAATGAGCATTTGAATTCTTCCCTACCTTATTCCTGTGCTGAGATACAGGCTGCTCCAACCTGCTGTAAAATGCTTGATTTCGAGAGTGAGCGAAACTAATGAAAACATTGTTGGGGTAAAACCTAAAGGGAAAGACCTAGCACCAAATCCAATTTGCCATCTGATCTAACTTCTGGAGGCAGTCAAAATGATCCTTAGAATTCTTCCCTACCTTATTCCTGTGCTGAGATACAGGCTGCTCCAACCTGCTGTAAAATGCTTGATTTCGAGAGTGAGCGAAACTAATGAAAACATTGTTGGGGTAAAACCTAAAGGGAAAGACCTAGCACCAAATCCAATTTGCCATCTGATCTAACTTCTGGAGGCAGTCAAAATGAGCCTTAGAATTCTTCCCTACCTTATTCCTGTGCTGAGATACAGGCTGCTCCAACCTGCTGTAAAATGCTTGATTTCGAGAGTGAGCGAAACTAATGAAAACATTGTTGGGGTAAAACCTAAAGGGAAAGACCTAGCACCAAATCCAATTTGCCATCTGATCTAACTTCTGGAGGCAGTCAAAATGATCCTTAGAATTCTTCCCTACCTTATTCCTGTGCTGAGATACAGGCTGCTCCAACCTGCTGTAAAATGCTTGATTTCGAGAGTGAGCGAAACTAATGAAAACATTGTTGGGGTAAAACCTAAAGGGAAAGACCTAGCACCAAATCCAATTTGCCATCTGATCTAACTTCTGGAGGCAGTCAAAATGATCCTTAGAATTCTTCCCTACCTTATTCCTGTGCTGAGATACAGGCTGCTCCAACCTGCTGTAAAATGCTTGATTTCGAGAGTGAGCGAAACTAATGAAGACATTGTTGGGGTAAAACCTAAAGGGAAAGACCTAGCACCAAATCCAATTTGCCATCTGATCTAACTTCTGGAGGCAGTCAAAATGAGCATTTGAATTCTTCCCTACCTTATTCCTGTGCTGAGATACAGGCTGCTCCAACCTGCTGTAAAATGCTTGATTTCGAGAGTGAGCGAAACTAATGAAAACATTGTTGGGGTAAAACCTAAAGGGAAAGACCTAGCACCAAATCCAATTTGCCATCTGATCTAACTTCTGGAGGCAGTCAAAATGAGCCTTAGAATTCTTCCCTACCTTATTCCTGTGCTGAGATACAGGCTGCTCCAACCTGCTGTAAAATGCTTGATTTCGAGAGTGAGCGAAACTAATGAAAACATTGTTGGGGTAAAACCTAAAGGGAAAGACCTAGCACCAAATCCAATTTGCCATCTGATCTAACTTCTGGAGGCAGTCAAAATGAGCCTTTGAATTCTTCCCTACCTTATTCCTGTGCTGAGATACAGGCTGCTCCAACCTGCTGTAAAATGCTTGATTTCGAGAGTGAGCGAAACTAATGAAAACATTGTTGGGGTAAAACCTAAAGGGAAAGACCTAGCACCAAATCCAATTTGCCATCTGATCTAACTTCTGGAGGCAGTCAAAATGATCCTTAGAATTCTTCCCTACCTTATTCCTGTGCTGAGATACAGGCTGCTCCAACCTGCTGTAAAATGCTTGATTTCGAGAGTGAGCAAAACTAATGAAAACATTGTTGGGGTAAAACCTAAAGGGAAAGACCTAGCACCAAATCCAATTTGCCATCTGATCTAACTTCTGGAGGCAGTCAAAATGATCCTTAGAATTCTTCCCTACCTTATTCCTGTGCTGAGATACAGGCTGCTCCAACCTGCTGTAAAATGCTTGATTTCGAGAGTGAGCGAAACTAATGAAAACATTGTTGGGGTAAAACCTAAAGGGAAAGACCTAGCACCAAATCCAATTTGCCATCTGATCTAACTTCTGGAGGCAGTCAAAATGATCCTTAGAATTCTTCCCTACCTTATTCCTGTGCTGAGATACAGGCTGCTCCAACCTGCTGTAAAATGCTTGATTTCGAGAGTGAGCGAAACTAATGAAAACATTGTTGGGGTAAAACCTAAAGGGAAAGACCTAGCACCAAATCCAATTTGCCATCTGATCTAACTTCTGGAGGCAGTCAAAATGAGCATTTGAATTCTTCCCTACCTTATTCCTGTGCTGAGATACAGGCTGCTCCAACCTGCTGTAAAATGCTTGATTTCGAGAGTGAGCGAAACTAATGAAAACATTGTTGGGGTAAAACCTAAAGGGAAAGACCTAGCACCAAATCCAATTTGCCATCTGATCTAACTTCTGGAGGCAGTCAAAATGAGCCTTAGAATTCTTCCCTACCTTATTCCTGTGCTGAGATACAGGCTGCTCCAACCTGCTGTAAAATGCTTGATTTCGAGAGTGAGCGAAACTAATGAAAACATTGTTGGGGTAAAACCTAAAGGGAAAGACCTAGCACCAAATCCAGTTTGCCATCTGATCTAACTTCTGGAGGCAGTCAAAATGATCCTTAGAATTCTTCCCTACCTTATTCCTGTGCTGAGATACAGGCTGCTCCAACCTGCTGTAAAATGCTTGATTTCGAGAGTGAGCGAAACTAATGAAAACATTGTTGGGGTAAAACCTAAAGGGAAAGACCTAGCACCAAATCCAATTTGCCATCTGATCTAACTTCTGGAGGCAGTCAAAATGATCCTTAGAATTCTTCCCTACCTTATTCCTGTGCTGAGATACAGGCTGCTCCAACCTGCTGTAAAATGCTTGATTTCGAGAGTGAGCGAAACTAATGAAAACATTGTTGGGGTAAAACCTAAAGGGAAAGACCTAGCACCAAATCCAATTTGCCATCTGATCTAACTTCTGGAGGCAGTCAAAATGATCCTTAGAATTCTTCCCTACCTTATTCCTGTGCTGAGATACAGGCTGCTCCAACCTGCTGTAAAATGCTTGATTTCGAGAGTGAGCGAAACTAATGAAAACATTGTTGGGGTAAAACCTAAAGGGAAAGACCTAGCACCAAATCCAATTTGCCATCTGATCTAACTTCTGGAGGCAGTCAAAATGAGCCTTAGAATTCTTCCCTACCTTATTCCTGTGCTGAGATACAGGCTGCTCCAACCTGCTGTAAAATGCTTGATTTCGAGAGTGAGCGAAACTAATGAAAACATTGTTGGGGTAAAACCTAAAGGGAAAGACCTAGCACCAAATCCAATTTGCCATCTGATCTAACTTCTGGAGGCAGTCAAAATGAGCCTTAGAATTCTTCCCTACCTTATTCCTGTGCTGAGATACAGGCTGCTCCAACCTGCTGTAAAATGCTTGATTTCGAGAGTGAGCGAAACTAATGAAAACATTGTTGGGGTAAAACCTAAAGGGAAAGACCTAGCACCAAATCCAATTTGCCATCT
>NW_027143875.1:0-46111 GCF_026170545.1 Melanerpes formicivorus
TAAAACCTAAAGGGAAAGACCTAGCACCAAATCCAATTTGCCATCTGATCTAACTTCTGGAGGCAGTCAAAATGATCCTTAGAATTCTTCCCTACCTTATTCCTGTGCTGAGATACAGGCTGCTCCAACCTGCTGTAAAATGCTTGATTTCGAGAGTGAGCGAAACTAATGAAAACATTGTTGGGGTAAAACCTAAAGGGAAAGACCTAGCACCAAATCCAATTTGCCATCTGATCTAACTTCTGGAGGCAGTCAAAATGATCCTTAGAATTCTTCCCTACCTTATTCCTGTGCTGAGATACAGGCTGCTCCAACCTGCTGTAAAATGCTTGATTTCGAGAGTGAGCGAAACTAATGAAAACATTGTTGGGGTAAAACCTAAAGGGAAAGACCTAGCACCAAATTCCATTGGCCATCTGATCTAACTTCTGGAGGCAGTCAAAATGATCCTTAGAATTCTTCCCTACCTTATTCCTGTGCTGAGATACAGGCTGCTCCAACCTGCTGTAAAATGCTTGATTTCGAGAGTGAGCGAAACTAATGAAAACATTGTTAGGGTAAAACCTAAAGGGAAAGACCTAGCACCAAATCCAATTTGCCACCTGATCTAACTTCTGGAGGCAGTCAAAATGATCCTTAGAATTCTTCCCTACCTTATTCCTGTGCTGAGATACAGGCTGCTCCAACCTGCTGTAAAATGCTTGATTTCGAGAGTGAGCGAAACTAATGAAAACATTGTTGGGGTAAAACCTAAAGGGAAAGACCTAGCACCAAATCCAATTTGCCATCTGATCTAACTTCTGGAGGCAGTCAAAATGAGTATTTGAATTCTTCCCTACCTTATTCCTGTGCTGAGATACAGGCTGCTCCAACCTGCTGTAAAATGCTTGATTTCGAGAGTGAGCGAAACTAATGAAAACATTGTTGGGGTAAAACCTAAAGGGAAAGACCTAGCACCAAATCCAATTTGCCATCTGATCTAACTTCTGGAGGCAGTCAAAATGATCCTTAGAATTCTTCCCTACCTTATTCCTGTGCTGAGATACAGGCTGCTCCAACCTGCTGTAAAATGCTTGATTTCGAGAGTGAGCGAAACTAATGAAAACATTGTTGGGGTAAAACCTAAAGGGAAAGGCCTAGCACCAAATCCAATTTGCCATCTGATCTAACTTCTGGAGGCAGTCAAAATGATCCTTAGAATTCTTCCCTACCTTATTCCTGTGCTGAGATACAGGCTGCTCCAACCTGCTGTAAAATGCTTGATTTCGAGAGTGAGCGAAACTAATGAAAACATTGTTGGGGTAAAACCTAAAGGGAAAGACCTAGCACCAAATCCAATTTGCCATCTGATCTAACTTCTGGAGGCAGTCAAAATGATCCTTAGAATTCTTCCCTACCTTATTCCTGTGCTGAGATACAGGCTGCTCCAACCTGCTGTAAAATGCTTGATTTCGAGAGTGAGCGAAACTAATGAAAACATTGTTGGGGTAAAACCTAAAGGGAAAGACCTAGCACCAAATTGCATCGGCCATCTGATCTAACTTCTGGAGGCAGTCAAAATGATCCTTAGAATTCTTCCCTACCTTATTCCTGTGCTGAGATACAGGCTGCTCCAACCTGCTGTAAAATGCTTGTTTCGAGAGTGAGCGAAACTAATGAAAACATTGTTGGGGTAAAACCTAAAGGGAAAGACCTAGCACCAAATTGCATTGGCCATCTGATCTAACTTCTGGAGGCAGTCAAAATGAGTATTTGAATTCTTCCCTACCTTATTCCTGTGCTGAGATACAGGCTGCTCCAACCTGCTGTAAAATGCTTGATTTCGAGAGTGAGCGAAACTAATGAAAACATTGTTGGGGTAAAACCTAAAGGGAAAGACCTAGCACCAAATCCAATTTGCCATCTGATCTAACTTCTGGAGGCAGTCAAAATGATCCTTAGAATTCTTCCCTACCTTATTCCTGTGCTGAGATACAGGCTGCTCCAACCTGCTGTAAAATGCTTGATTTCGAGAGTGAGCGAAACTAATGAAAACATTGTTGGGGTAAAACCTAAAGGGAAAGACCTAGCACCAAATCCAATTTGCCATCTGATCTAACTTCTGGAGGCAGTCAAAATGATCCTTAGAATTCTTCCCTACCTTATTCCTGTGCTGAGATACAGGCTGCTCCAACCTGCTGTAAAATGCTTGATTTCGAGAGTGAGCGAAACTAATGAAAACATTGTTGGGGTAAAACCTACAGGGAAAGACCTAGCACCAAATTCCATTGGCCATCTGATCTAACTTCTGGAGGCAGTCAAAATGATCCTTAGAATTCTTCCCTACCTTATTCCTGTGCTGAGATACAGGCTGCTCCAACCTGCTGTAAAATGCTTGATTTCGAGAGTGAGCGAAACTAATGAAAACATTGTTAGGGTAAAACCTAAAGGGAAAGACCTAGCACCAAATCCAATTTGCCACCTGATCTAACTTCTGGAGGCAGTCAAAATGAGTATTTGAATTCTTCCCTACCTTATTCCTGTGCTGAGATACAGGCTGCTCCAACCTGCTGTAAAATGCTTGATTTCGAGAGTGAGCGAAACTAATGAAAACATTGTTGGGGTAAAACCTAAAGGGAAAGACCTAGCACCAAATCCAATTTGCCATCTGATCTAACTTCTGGAGGCAGTCAAAATGATCCTTAGAATTCTTCCCTACCTTATTCCTGTGCTGAGATACAGGCTGCTCCAACCTGCTGTAAAATGCTTGATTTCGAGAGTGAGCGAAACTAATGAAAACATTGTTGGGGTAAAACCTAAAGGGAAAGGACCTAGCACCAAATTGCATTGGCCACCTGATCTAACTTCTGGAGGCAGTCAAAATGAGTATTTGAATTCTTCCCTACCTTATTCCTGTGCTGAGATACAGGCTGCTCCAACCTGCTGTAAAATGCTTGATTTCGAGAGTGAGCGAAACTAATGAAAACATTGTTGGGGTAAAACCTAAAGGGAAAGACCTAGCACCAAATCCAATTTGCCATCTGATCTAACTTCTGGAGGCAGTCAAAATGATCCTTAGAATTCTTCCCTACCTTATTCCTGTGCTGAGATACAGGCTGCTCCAACCTCCTGTAAAATGCTTGATTTCGAGAGTGAGCGAAACTAATGAAAACATTGTTGGGGGTAAAACCTAAAGGGAAAGACCTAGCACCAAATCCAATTTGCCATCTGATCTAACTTCTGGAGGCAGTCAAAATGATCCTTAGAATTCTTCCCTACCTTATTCCTGTGCTGAGATAACAGGCTGCTCCAACCTGCTGTAAAATGCTTGATTTCGAGAGTGAGCGAAACTAATGAAAACATTGTTGGGGTAAAACCTAAAGGGAAAGACCTAGCACCAAATCCAATTTGCCATCTGATCTAACTTCTGGAGGCAGTCAAAATGATCCTTAGAATTCTTCCCTACCTTATTCCTGTGCTGAGATACAGGCTGCTCCAACCTGCTGTAAAATGCTTGATTTCGAGAGTGAGCGAACTAATGAAAACATTGTTGGGGTAAAACCTAAAGGGAAAGACCTAGCACCAAATCCAATTTGCCATCTGATCTAACTTCTGGAGGCAGTCAAAATGATCCTTAGAATTCCTTCCCTACCTTATTCCTGTGCTGAGATACAGGCTGCTCCAACCTGCTGTAAAATGCTTGATTTCGAGAGTGAGCGAAACTAATGAAAACATTGTTGGGGTAAAACCTAAAGGGAAAGACCTAGCACCAAATTGCATCGGCCATCTGATCTAACTTCTGGAGGCAGTCAAAATGATCCTTAGAATTCTTCCCTACCTTATTCCTGTGCTGAGATACAGGCTGCTCCAACCTGCTGTAAAATGCTTGATTTCGAGAGTGAGCGAAACTAATGAAAACATTGTTGGGGTAAAACCTAAAGGGAAAGACCTAGCACCAAATTGCATTGGCCATCTGATCTAACTTCTGGAGGCAGTCAAAATGAGTATTTGAATTCTTCCCTACCTTATTCCTGTGCTGAGATACAGGCTGCTCCAACCTGCTGTAAAATGCTTGATTTCGAGAGTGAGCGAAACTAATGAAAACATTGTTGGGGTAAAACCTAAAGGGAAAGACCTAGCACCAAATCCAATTTGCCATCTGATCTAACTTCTGGAGGCAGTCAAAATGATCCTTAGAATTCTTCCCTACCTTATTCCTGTGCTGAGATACAGGCTGCTCCAACCTGCTGTAAAATGCTTGATTTCGAGAGTGAGCGAAACTAATGAAAACATTGTTGGGGGTAAAACCTAAAGGGAAAGACCTAGCACCAAATCCAATTTGCCATCTGATCTAACTTCTGGAGGCAGTCAAAATGATCCTTAGAATTCTTCCCTACCTTATTCCTGTGCTGAGATACAGGCTGCTCCAACCTGCTGTAAAATGCTTGATTTCGAGAGTGAGCGAAACTAATGAAAACATTGTTGGGGTAAAACCTAAAGGGAAAGACCTAGCACCAAATTCCATTGGCCATCTGATCTAACTTCTGGAGGCAGTCAAAATGATCCTTAGAATTCTTCCCTACCTTATTCCTGTGCTGAGATACAGGCTGCTCCAACCTGCTGTAAAATGCTTGATTTCGAGAGTGAGCGAAACTAATGAAAACATTTAGGGTAAAACCTAAAGGGAAAGACCTAGCACCAAATCCAATTTGCCACCTGATCTAACTTCTGGAGGCAGTCAAAATGAGTATTTGAATTCTTCCCTACCTTATTCCTGTGCTGAGATACAGGCTGCTCCAACCTGCTGTAAAATGCTTGATTTCGAGAGTGAGCGAAACTAATGAAAACATTGTTGGGGTAAAACCTAAAGGGAAAGACCTAGCACCAAATCCAATTTGCCATCTGATCTAACTTCTGGAGGCAGTCAAAATGATCCTTAGAATTCTTCCCTACCTTATTCCTGTGCTGAGATACAGGCTGCTCCAACCTGCTGTAAAATGCTTGATTTCGAGAGTGAGCGAAAACTAATGAAAACATTGTTGGGGTAAAACCTAAAGGGAAAGACCTAGCACCAAATTGCATTGGCCACCTGATCTAACTTCTGGAGGCAGTCAAAATGAGTATTTGAATTCTTCCCTACCTTATTCCTGTGCTGAGATACAGGCTGCTCCAACCTGCTGTAAAATGCTTGATTTCGAGAGTGAGCGAAACTAATGAAAACATTGTTGGGGTAAAACCTAAAGGGAAAGACCTAGCACCAAATCCAATTTGCCATCTGATCTAACTTCTGGAGGCAGTCAAAATGATCCTTAGAATTCTTCCCTACCTTATTCCTGTGCTGAGATACAGGCTGCTCCAACCTCCTGTAAAATGCTTGATTTCGAGAGTGAGCGAAACTAATGAAAACATTGTTGGGGTAAAACCTAAAGGGAAAGACCTAGCACCAAATCCAATTTGCCATCTGATCTAACTTCTGGAGGCAGTCAAAATGATCCTTAGAATTCTTCCTTACCTTATTCCTGTGCTGAGATACAGGCTGCTCCAACCTGCTGTAAAATGCTTGATTTCGAGAGTGAGCGAAACTAATGAAAACATTGTTGGGGTAAAACCTAAAGGGAAAGACCTAGCACCAAATTGCATCGGCCATCTGGTCTAACTTCTGGAGGCAGTCAAAATGATCCTTAGAATTCTTCCCTACCTTATTCCTGTGCTGAGATACAGGCTGCTCCAACCTGCTGTAAAATGCTTGATTTCGAGAGTGAGCGAAACTAATGAAAACATTGTTGGGGTAAAACCTAAAGGGAAAGACCTAGCACCAAATCCAATTTGCCATCTGATCTAACTTCTGGAGGCAGTCAAAATGATCCTTAGAATTCTTCCCTACCTTATTCCTGTGCTGAGATACAGGCTGCTCCAACCTGCTGTAAAATGCTTGATTTCGAGAGTGAGCGAAACTAATGAAAACATTGTTGGGGTAAAACCTAAAGGGAAAGACCTAGCACCAAATCCAATTTGCCATCTGATCTAACTTCTGGAGGCAGTCAAAATGATCCTTAGAATTCTTCCCTACCTTATTCCTGTGCTGAGATACAGGCTGCTCCAACCTGCTGTAAAATGCTTGATTTCGAGAGTGAGCGAAACTAATGAAAACATTGTTGGGGTAAAACCTAAAGGGAAGACCTAGCACCAAATCCAATTTGCCATCTGATCTAACTTCTGGAGGCAGTCAAAATGATCCTTTAGAATTCTTCCCTACCTTATTCCTGTGCTGAGATACAGGCTGCTCCAACCTGCTGTAAAATGCTTGATTTCGAGAGTGAGCGAAACTAATGAAAACATTGTTGGGGTAAAACCTAAAGGGAAAGACCTAGCACCAAATCCAATTTGCCATCTGATCTAACTTCTGGAGGCAGTCAAAATGATCCTTAGAATTCTTCCCTACCTTATTCCTGTGCTGAGATACAGGCTGCTCCAACCTGCTGTAAAATGCTTGATTTCGAGAGTGAGCGAAACTAATGAAAACATTGTTGGGGGTAAAACCTAAAGGGGAAAGGCCTAGCACCAAATCCAATTTGCCATCTGATCTAACTTCTGGAGGCAGTCAAAATGAGTATTTGAATTCTTCCCTACCTTATTCCTGTGCTGAGATACAGGCTGCTCCAACCTGCTGTAAAATGCTTGATTTCGAGAGTGAGCGAAACTAATGAAAACATTGTTGGGGTAAAACCTAAAGGGAAAGGCCTAGCACCAAATCCAATTTGCCATCTGATCTAACTTCTGGAGGCAGTCAAAATGATCCTTAGAATTCTTCCCTACCTTATTCCTGTGCTGAGATACAGGCTGCTCCAACCTGCTGTAAAATGCTTGATTTCGAGAGTGAGCGAAACTAATGAAAACATTGTTGGGGTAAAACCTAAAGGGAAAGACCTAGCACCAAATCCAATTTGCCATCTGATCTAACTTCTGGAGGCAGTCAAAATGATCCTTAGAATTCTTCCCTACCTTATTCCTGTGCTGAGATACAGGCCTGCTCCAACCTGCTGTAAAATGCTTGATTTCGAGAGTGAGCGAAACTAATGAAAACATTGTTGGGGTAAAACCTAAAGGGAAAGACCTAGCACCAAATCCAATTTGCCATCTGATCTAACTTCTGGAGGCAGTCAAAATGATCCTTAGAATTCTTCCCTACCTTATTCCTGTGCTGAGATACAGGCTGCTCCAACCTGCTGTAAACTGCTTGATTTCGAGAGTGAGCGAAACTAATGAAAACATTGTTGGGGTAAAACCTAAAGGGAAAGACCTAGCACCAAATCCAATTTGCCATCTGATCTAACTTCTGGAGGCAGTCAAAATGATCCTTAGAATTCTTCCCTACCTTATTCCTGTGCTGAGATACAGGCTGCTCCAACCTGCTGTAAAATGCTTGATTTCGAGAGTGAGCGAAACTAATGAAAACATTGTTGGGGTAAAACCTAAAGGGAAAGACCTAGCACCAAATCCAATTTGCCATCTGGTCTAACTTCTGGAGGCAGTCAAAATGATCCTTAGAATTCTTCCCTACCTTATTCCTGTGCTGAGATACAGGCTGCTCCAACCTGCTGTAAAATGCTTGATTTCGAGAGTGAGCGAAACTAATGAAAACATTGTTGGGGTAAAACCTAAAGGGAAAGACCTAGCACCAAATCCAATTTGCCATCTGATCTAACTTCTGGAGGCAGTCAAAATGATCCTTAGAATTCTTCCCTACCTTATTCCTGTGCTGAGATACAGGCTGCCTCAACCTGCTGTAAAATGCTTGATTTCGAGAGTGAGCGAAACTAATGAAAACATTGTTGGGGTAAAACCTAAAGGGAAAGACCTAGCACCAAATCCAATTTGCCATCTGATCTAACTTCTGGAGGCAGTCAAAATGATCCTTAGAATTCTTCCCTACCTTATTCCTGTGCTGAGATACAGGCTGCTCCAACCTGCTGTAAAATGCTTGATTTCGAGAGTGAGCGAAACTAATGAAAACATTGTTGGGGTAAAACCTAAAGGGACAGACCTAGCACCAATTGCATCGGCCATCTGATCTAACTTCTGGAGGCAGTCAAAATGATCCTTAGAATTCTTCCCTACCTTATTCCTGTGCTGAGATACAGGCTGCTCCAACCTGCTGTAAAATGCTTGATTTCGAGAGTGAGCGAAACTAATGAAAACATTGTTGGGGTAAAACCTAAAGGGAAAGACCTAGCACCAAATCCAATTTGCCATCTGATCTAACTTCTGGAGGCAGTCAAAATGATCCTTAGAATTCTTCCCTACCTTATTCCTGTGCTGAGATACAGGCTGCTCCAACCTGCTGTAAAATGCTTGATTTCGAGAGTGAGCGAAACTAATGAAAACATTGTTGGGGTAAAACCTAAAGGGAAAGGCCTAGCACCAAATCCGATTTGCCATCTGATCTAACTTCTGGAGGCAGTCAAAATGATCCTTAGAATTCTTCCCTACCTTATTCCTGTGCTGAGATACAGGCTGCTCCAACCTGCTGTAAAATGCTTGATTTCGAGAGTGAGCGAAACTAATGAAAACATTGTTGGGGTAAAACCTAAAGGGAAAGACCTAGCACCAAATCCAATTTGCCATCTGATCTAACTTCTGGAGGCAGTCAAAATGATCCTTAGAATTCTTCCCTACCTTATTCCTGTGCTGAGATACAGGCTGCTCCAACCTGCTGTAAAATGCTTGATTTCGAGAGTGAGCGAAACTAATGAAAACATTGTTGGGGTAAAACCTAAAGGGAAAGACCTAGCACCAAATCCAATTTGCCATCTGATCTAACTTCTGGAGGCAGTCAAAATGATCCTTAGAATTCTTCCCTACCTTATTCCTGTGCTGAGATACAGGCTGCTCCAACCTGCTGTAAAATGCTTGATTTCGAGAGTGAGCGAAACTAATGAAAACATTGTTGGGGTAAAACCTAAAGGGAAAGACCTAGCACCAAATTGCATTGGCCATCTGATCTAACTTCTGGAGGCAGTCAAAATGATCCTTAGAATTCTTCCCTACCTTATTACTGTGCTGAGATACAGGCTGCTCCAACCTGCTGTAAAATGCTTGATTTCGAGAGTGAGCGAAACTAATGAAAACATTGTTGGGGTAAAACCTAAAGGGAAAGACCTAGCACCAAATCCAATTTGCCATCTGATCTAACTTCTGGAGGCAGTCAAAATGAGCCTTAGAATTCTTCCCTACCTTATTCCTGTGCTGAGATACAGGCTGCTCCAACCTGCTGTAAAATGCTTGATTTCGAGAGTGAGCGAAACTAATGAAAACATTGTTGGGGTAAAACCTAAAGGGAAAGACCTAGCACCAAATTGCATCGGCCATCTGATCTAACTTCTGGAGGCAGTCAAAATGATCCTTAGAATTCTTCCCTACCTTATTCCTGTGCTGAGATACAGGCTGCTCCAACCTGCTGTAAAAATGCTTGATTTCGAGAGTGAGCGAAACTAATGAAAACATTGTTGGGGTAAAACCTAAAGGGAAAGACCTAGCACCAAATCCAATTTGCCATCTGATCTAACTTCTGGAGGCAGTCAAAATGATCCTTAGAATTCTTCCCTACCTTATTCCTGTGCTGAGATACAGGCTGCTCCAACCTGCTGTAAAATGCTTGATTTCGAGAGTGAGCGAAACTAATGAAAACATTGTTGGGGTAAAACCTAAAGGGAAAGACCTAGCACCAAATCCAATTTGCCATCTGATCTAACTTCTGGAGGCAGTCAAAATGATCCTTAGAATTCTTCCCTACCTTATTCCTGTGCTGAGATACAGGCTGCTCCAACCTGCTGTAAAATGCTTGATTTCGAGAGTGAGCGAAACTAATGAAAACATTGTTGGGGTAAAACCTAAAGGGAAAGACCTAGCACCAAATCCAATTTGCCATCTGATCTAACTTCTGGAGGCAGTCAAAATGATCCTTAGAATTCTTCCCTACCTTATTCCTGTGCTGAGATACAGGCTGCTCCAACCTGCTGTAAAATGCTTGATTTCGAGAGTGAGCGAAACTAATGAAACATTGTTGGGGTAAAACCTAAAGGGAAAGACCTAGCACCAAATTGCATTGGCCATCTGATCTAACTTCTGGAGGCAGTCAAAATGATCCTTAGAATTCTTCCCTACCTTATTACTGTGCTGAGATACAGGCTGCTCCAACCTGCTGTAAAATGCTTGATTTCGAGAGTGAGCGAAACTAATGAAAACATTGTTGGGGTAAAACCTAAAGGGAAAGACCTAGCACCAAATCCAATTTGCCATCTGATCTAACTTCTGGAGGCAGTCAAAATGATCCTTAGAATTCTTCCCTACCTTATTCCTGTGCTGAGATACAGGCTGCTCCAACCTGCTGTAAAATGCTTGATTTCGAGAGTGAGCGAAACTAATGAAAACATTGTTGGGGTAAAACCTAAAGGGAAAGACCTAGCACCAAATTGCATCGGCCATCTGATCTAACTTCTGGAGGCAGTCAAAATGATCCTTAGAATTCTTCCCTACCTTATTCCTGTGCTGAGATACAGGCTGCTCCAACCTGCTGTAAAATGCTTGATTTCGAGAGTGAGCGAAACTAATGAAAACATTGTTGGGGTAAAACCTAAAGGGAAAGACCTAGCACCAAATCCAATTTGCCATCTGATCTAACTTCTGGAGGCAGTCAAAATGATCCTTAGAATTCTTCCCTACCTTATTCCTGTGCTGAGATACAGGCTGCTCCAACCTGCTGTAAAATGCTTGATTTCGAGAGTGAGCGAAACTAATGAAAACATTGTTGGGGTAAAACCTAAAGGGAAAGACCTAGCACCAAATCCAATTTGCCATCTGATCTAACTTCTGGAGGGCAGTCAAAATGATCCTTAGAATTCTTCCCTACCTTATTCCTGTGCTGAGATACAGGCTGCTCCAACCTGCTGTAAAATGCTTGATTTCGAGAGGTGAGCGAAACTAATGAAAACATTGTTGGGGTAAAACCTAAAGGGAAAGACCTAGCACCAAATCCAATTTGCCATCTGATCTAACTTCTGGAGGCAGTCAAAATGATCCTTAGAATTCTTCCCTACCTTATTCCTGTGCTGAGATACAGGCTGCTCCAACCTGCTGTAAAATGCTTGATTTCGAGAGTGAGCGAAACTAATGAAAACATTGTTGGGGTAAAACCTAAAGGGAAAGACCTAGCACCAAATCCAATATGCCATCTGATCTAACTTCTGGAGGCAGTCAAAATGATCCTTAGAATTCTTCCCTACCTTATTCCTGTGCTGAGATACAGGCTGCTCCAACCTGCTGTAAAATGCTTGATTTCGAGAGTGAGCGAAACTAATGAAAACATTGTTGGGGTAAAACCTAAAGGGAAAGGCTAGCACCAAATCCAATTTGCCATCTGATCTAACTTCTGGAGGCAGTCAAAATGATCCTTAGAATTCTTCCCTACCTTATTCCTGTGCTGAGATACAGGCTGCTCCAACCTGCTGTAAAATGCTTGATTTCGAGAGTGAGCGAAACTAATGAAAACATTGTTGGGGTAAAACCTAAAGGGAAAGACCTAGCACCAAATTGCATTGGCCATCTGATCTAACTTCTGGAGGCAGTCAAAATGATCCTTAGAATTCTACCCTACCTTATTCCTGTGCTGAGATACAGGCTGCTCCAACCTGCTGTAAAATGCTTGATTTCGAGAGTGAGCGAAACTAATGAAAACATTGTTGGGGTAAAACCTAAGGGAAAGACCTAGCACCAAATCCAATTTGCCATCTGATCTAACTTCTGGAGGCAGTCAAAATGAGTATTTGAATTCTTCCCTACCTTATTCCTGTGCTGAGATACAGGCTGCTCCAACCTGCTGTAAAATGCTTGATTTCGAGAGTGAGCGAAACTAATGAAAACATTGTTGGGGTAAAACCTAAAGGGAAAGACCTAGCACCGAATCCAATTTGCCATCTGATCTAACTTCTGGAGGCAGTCAAAATGATCCTTAGAATTCTTCCCTACCTTATTCCTGTGCTGAGATACAGGCTGCTCCAACCTGCTGTAAAATGCTTGATTTCGAGAGTGAGCGAAACTAATGAAAACATTGTTGGGGTAAAACCTAAAGGGAAAGACCTAGCACCAAATCCAATTTGCCATCTGATCTAACTTCTGGAGTCAGTCAAAATGATCCTTAGAATTCTTCCCTACCTTATTCCTGTGCTGAGATACAGGCTGCTCCAACCTGCTGTAAAATGCTTGATTTCGAGAGTGAGCGAAACTAATGAAAACATTGTTAGGGTAAAACCTAAAGGGAAAGACCTAGCACCAAATCCAATTTGCCATCTGATCTAACTTCTGGAGGCAGTCAAAATGAGTATTTGAATTCTTCCCTACCTTATTCCTGTGCTGAGATACAGGCTGCTCCAACCTGCTGTAAAATGCTTGATTTCGAGAGTGAGCGAAACTAATGAAAACATTGTTGGAGTAAAACCTAAAGGGAAAGACCTAGCACCAAATCCAATTTGCCATCTGATCTAACTTCTGGAGGCAGTCAAAATGAGTATTTGAATTCTTCCCTACCTTATTCCTGTGCTGAGATACAGGCTGCTCCAACCTGCTGTAAAATGCTTGATTTCGAGAGTGAGCGAAACTAATGAAAACATTGTTGGGGTAAAACCTAAAGGGAAAGACCTAGCACCAAATCCAATTTGCCATCTGATCTAACTTCTGGAGGCAGTCAAAATGATCCTTAGAATTCTTCCCTACCTTATTCCTGTGCTGAGATACAGGCTGCTCCAACCTGCTGTAAAATGCTTGATTTCGAGAGTGAGCGAAACTAATGAAAACATTGTTGGGGTAAAACCTAAAGGGAAAGACCTAGCACCAAATCCAATTTGCCATCTGATCTAACTTCTGGAGGCAGTCAAAATGATCCTTAGAATTCTTCCCTACCTTATTCCTGTGCTGAGATACAGGCTGCTCCAACCTGCTGTAAAATGCTTGATTTCGAGAGTGAGCGAAACTAATGAAAACATTGTTGGGGTAAAACCTAAAGGGAAAGACCTAGCACCAAATCCAATTTGCCATCTGATCTAACTTCTGGAGGCAGTCAAAATGATCCTTAGAATTCTTCCCTACCTTATTCCTGTGCTGAGATACAGGCTGCTCCAACCTGCTGTAAAATGCTTGATTTCGAGAGTGAGCGAAACTAATGAAAACATTGTTGGGGTAAAACCTAAAGGGAAAGACCTAGCACCAAATTGCATCGGCCATCTGATCTAACTTCTGGAGGCAGTCAAAATGATCCTTAGAATTCTTCCCTACCTTATTCCTGTGCTGAGATACAGGCTGCTCCAACCTGCTGTAAAATGCTTGATTTCGAGAGTGAGCGAAACTAATGAAAACATTGCTGGGGTAAAACCTAAAGGGAAAGACCTAGCACCAAATCCAATTTGCCATCTGATCTAACTTCTGGAGGCAGTCAAAATGATCCTTAGAATTCTTCCCTACCTTATTCCTGTGCTGAGATACAGGCTGCTCCAACCTGCTGTAAAATGCTTGATTTCGAGAGTGAGCGAAACTAATGAAAACATTGTTGGGGTAAAACCTAAAGGGAAAGACCTAGCACCAAATCCAATTTGCCATCTGATCTAACTTCTGGAGGCAGTCAAAATGATCCTTAGAATTCTTCCCTACCTTATTCCTGTGCTGAGATACAGGCTGCTCCAACCTCCTGTAAAATGCTTGATTTCGAGAGTGAGCGAAACTAATGAAAACATTGTTGGGGTAAAACCTAAAGGGAAAGACCTAGCACCGAATTCCATTGGCCATCTGATCTAACTTCTGGAGGCAGTCAAAATGATCCTTAGAATTCTTCCCTACCTTATTCCTGTGCTGAGATACAGGCTGCTCCAACCTGCTGTAAAATGCTTGATTTCGAGATTGAGCGAAACTAATGAAAACATTGTTGGGGTAAAACCTAAAGGGAAAGACCTAGCACCAAATCCAATTTGCCACCTGATCTAACTTCTGGAGGCAGTCAAAATGAGTATTTGAATTCTTCCCTACCTTATTCCTGTGCTGAGATACAGGCTGCTCCAACCTGCTGTAAAATGCTTGATTTCGAGAGTGAGCGAAACTAATGAAAACATTGTTGGGGTAAAACCTAAAGGGAAAGACCTAGCACCAAATCCAATTTGCCATCTGATCTAACTTCTGGAGGCAGTCAAAATGATCCTTAGAATTCTTCCCTACCTTATTCCTGTGCTGAGATACAGGCTGCTCCAACCTGCTGTAAAATGCTTGATTTCGAGAGTGAGCGAAACTAATGAAAACATTGTTGGGGTAAAACCTAAAGGGAAAGACCTAGCACCAAATTCCATTGGCCATCTGATCTAACGTCTGGAGGCAGTCAAAATGATCCTTAGAATTCTTCCCTACCTTATTCCTGTGCTGAGATACAGGCTGCTCCAACCTGCTGTAAAATGCTTGATTTCGAGAGTGAGCGAAACTAATGAAAACATTGTTGGGGTAAAACCTAAAGGGAAAGACCTAGCACCAAATCCAATATGCCATCTGATCTAACTTCTGGAGGCAGTCAAAATGATCCTTAGAATTCTTCCCTACCTTATTCCTGTGCTGAGATACAGGCTGCTCCAACCTGCTGTAAAATGCTTGATTTCGAGAGTGAGCGAAACTAATGAAAACATTGTTGGGGTAAAACCTAAAGGGAAAGACCTAGCACCAAATCCAATTTGCCATCTGATCTAACTTCTGGAGGCAGTCAAAATGATCCTTAGAATTCTTCCCTACCTTATTCCTGTGCTGAGATACAGGCTGCTCCAACCTGCTGTAAAATGCTTGATTTCGAGAGTGAGCGAAACTAATGAAAACATTGTTGGGGTAAAACCTAAAGGGAAAGACCTAGCACCAAATCCAATTTGCCATCTGATCTAACTTCTGGAGGCAGTCAAAATGATCCTTAGAATTCTTCCCTACCTTATTCCTGTGCTGAGATACAGGCTGCTCCAACCTGCTGTAAAATGCTTGATTTCGAGAGTGAGCGAAACTAATGAAAACATTGTTGGGGTAAAACCTAAAGGGAAAGACCTAGCACCAAATCCAATTTGCCATCTGATCTAACTTCTGGAGGCAGTCAAAATGAGTATTTGAATTCTTCCCTACCTTATTCCTGTGCTGAGATACAGGCTGCTCCAACCTGCTGTAAAATGCTTGATTTCGAGAGTGAGCGAAACTAATGAAAACATTGTTGGGGTAAAACCTAAAGGGAAAGACCTAGCACCAAATCCAATTTGCCATCTGATCTAACTTCTGGAGGCAGTCAAAATGATCCTTAGAATTCTTCCCTACCTTATTCCTGTGCTGAGATACAGGCTGCTCCAACCTGCTGTAAAATGCTTGATTTCGAGAGTGAGCGAAACTAATTAAAACATTGTTGGGGTAAAACCTAAAGGGAAAGACCTAGCACCAAATTGCATTGGCCATCTGATCTAACGTCTGGAGGCAGTCAAAATGATCCTTAGAATTCTTCCCTACCTTATTCCTGTGCTGAGATACAGGCTGCTCCAACCTGCTGTAAAATGCTTGATTTCGAGAGTGAGCGAAACTAATGAAAACATTGTTGGGGTAAAACCTAAAGGGAAAGACCTAGCACCAAATCCAATATGCCATCTGATCTAACTTCTGGAGGCAGTCAAAATGATCCTTAGAATTCTTCCCTACCTTATTCCTGTGCTGAGATACAGGCTGCTCCAACCTGCTGTAAAATGCTTGATTTCGAGAGTGAGCGAAACTAATGAAAACATTGTTGGGGTAAAACCTAAAGGGAAAGACCTAGCACCAAATCCAATTTGCCATCTGATCTAACCTCTGGAGGCAGTCAAAATGAGTATTTGAATTCTTCCCTACCTTATTCCTGTGCTGAGATACAGGCTGCTCCAACCTGCTGTAAAATGCTTGATTTCGAGAGTGAGCGAAACTAATGAAAACATTGTTGGGGTAAAACCTAAAGGGAAAGACCTAGCACCAAATACAATTTGCCATCTGATCTAACTTCTGGAGGCAGTCAAAATGATCCTTAGAATTCTTCCCTACCTTATTCCTGTGCTGAGATACAGGCTGCTCCAACCTGCTGTAAAATGCTTGATTTCGAGAGTGAGCGAAACTAATGAAAACATTGTTGGGGTAAAACCTAAAGGGAAAGACCTAGCACCAAATCCAATTTGCCATCTGATCTAACTTCTGGAGGCAGTCAAAATGATCCTTAGAATTCTTCCCTACCTTATTCCTGTGCTGAGATACAGGCTGCTCCAACCTGCTGTAAAATGCTTGATTTCGAGAGTGAGCGAAACTAATGAAAACATTGTTGGGGTAAAACCTAAAGGGAAAGACCTAGCACCGAATTCCATTGGCCATCTGATCTAACTTCTGGAGGCAGTCAAAATGAGTATTTGAATTCTTCCCTACCTTATTCCTGTGCTGAGATACAGGCTGCTCCAACCTGCTGTAAAATGCTTGATTTCGAGAGTGAGCGAAACTAATGAAAACATTGTTGGGGTAAAACCTAAAGAGAAAGGCCTAGCACCAAATTGCATTGGCCATCTGATCTAACTTCTGGAGGCAGTCAAAATGAGTATTTGAATTCTTCCCTACCTTATTCCTGTGCTGAGATACAGGCTGCTCCAACCTGCTGTAAAATGCTTGATTTCGAGATTGAGCGAAACTAATGAAAACATTGTTGGGGTAAAACCTAAAGGGAAAGACCTAGCACCAAATCCAATTTGCCACCTGATCTAACTTCTGGAGGCAGTCAAAATGAGTATTTGAATTCTTCCCTACCTTATTCCTGTGCTGAGATACAGGCTGCTCCAACCTGCTGTAAAATGCTTGATTTCGAGAGTGAGCGAAACTAATGAAAACATTGTTGGGGTAAAACCTAAAGGGAAAGACCTAGCACCAAATCCAATTTGCCATCTGATCTAACTTCTGGAGGCAGTCAAAACGAGTATTTGAATTCTTCCCTACCTTATTCCTGTGCTGAGATACAGGCTGCTCCAACCTGCTGTAAAATGCTTGATTTCGAGAGTGAGCGAAACTAATGAAAACATTGTTGGGGTAAAACCTAAAGGGAAAGACCTAGCACCAAATCCAATATGCCATCTGATCTAACTTCTGGAGGCAGTCAAAATGATCCTTAGAATTCTTCCCTACCTTATTCCTGTGCTGAGATACAGGCTGCTCCAACCTGCTGTAAAATGCTTGATTTCGAGAGTGAGCGAAACTAATGAAAACATTGTTGGGGTAAAACCTAAAGGGAAAGACCTAGCACCAAATCCAATTTGCCATCTGATCTAACCTCTGGAGGCAGTCAAAATGAGTATTTGAATTCTTCCCTACCTTATTCCTGTGCTGAGATACAGGCTGCTCCAACCTGCTGTAAAATGCTTGATTTCGAGAGTGAGCGAAACTAATGAAAACATTGTTGGGGTAAAACCTAAAGGGAAAGACCTAGCACCAAATACAATTTGCCATCTGATCTAACTTCTGGAGGCAGTCAAAATGATCCTTAGAATTCTTCCCTACCTTATTCCTGTGCTGAGATACAGGCTGCTCCAACCTGCTGTAAAATGCTTGATTTCGAGAGTGAGCGAAACTAATGAAAACATTGTTGGGGTAAAACCTAAAGGGAAAGACCTAGCACCAAATCCAATTTGCCATCTGATCTAACTTCTGGAGGCAGTCAAAATGATCCTTAGAATTCTTCCCTACCTTATTCCTGTGCTGAGATACAGGCTGCTCCAACCTGCTGTAAAATGCTTGATTTCGAGAGTGAGCGAAACTAATGAAAACATTGTTGGGGTAAAACCTAAAGGGAAAGACCTAGCACCGAATTCCATTGGCCATCTGATCTAACTTCTGGAGGCAGTCAAAATGAGTATTTGAATTCTTCCCTACCTTATTCCTGTGCTGAGATACAGGCTGCTCCAACCTGCTGTAAAATGCTTGATTTCGAGAGTGAGCGAAACTAATGAAAACATTGTTGGGGTAAAACCTAAAGAGAAAGGCCTAGCACCAAATTGCATTGGCCATCTGATCTAACTTCTGGAGGCAGTCAAAATGAGTATTTGAATTCTTCCCTACCTTATTCCTGTGCTGAGATACAGGCTGCTCCAACCTGCTGTAAAATGCTTGATTTCGAGATTGAGCGAAACTAATGAAAACATTGTTGGGGTAAAACCTAAAGGGAAAGACCTAGCACCAAATCCAATTTGCCACCTGATCTAACTTCTGGAGGCAGTCAAAATGAGTATTTGAATTCTTCCCTACCTTATTCCTGTGCTGAGATACAGGCTGCTCCAACCTGCTGTAAAATGCTTGATTTCGAGAGTGAGCGAAACTAATGAAAACATTGTTGGGGTAAAACCTAAAGGGAAAGACCTAGCACCAAATCCAATTTGCCATCTGATCTAACTTCTGGAGGCAGTCAAAACGAGTATTTGAATTCTTCCCTACCTTATTCCTGTGCTGAGATACAGGCTGCTCCAACCTGCTGTAAAATGCTTGATTTCGAGAGTGAGCGAAACTAATGAAAACATTGTTGGGGTAAAACCTAAAGGGAAAGACCTAGCACCAAATCCAATTTGCCATCTGATCTAACTTCTGGAGGCAGTCAAAATGAGTAGTTGAATTCTTCCCTACCTTATTCCTGTGCTGAGATACAGGCTGCTCCAACCTGCTGTAAAATGCTTGATTTCGAGAGTGAGCGAAACTAATGAAAACATTGTTGGGGTAAAACCTAAAGGGAAAGACCTAGCACCAAATTGCATCGGCCATCTGATCTAACTTCTGGAGGCAGTCAAAATGATCCTTAGAATTCTTCCCTACCTTATTCCTGTGCTGAGATACAGGCTGCTCCAACCTGCTGTAAAATGCTTGATTTCGAGAGTGAGCGAAACTAATGAAAACATTGTTGGGGTAAAACCTAAAGGGAAAGACCTAGCACCAAATCCAATTTGCCATCTGATCTAACTTCTGGAGGCAGTCAAAATGATCCTTAGAATTCTTCCCTACCTTATTCCTGTGCTGAGATACAGGCTGCTCCAACCTGCTGTAAAATGCTTGATTTCGAGTGAGCGAAACTAATGAAAACATTGTTGGGGTAAAACCTAAAGGGAAAGACCTAGCACCAAATCCAATTTGCCATCTGATCTAACTTCTGGAGGCAGTCAAAATGATCCTTAGAATTCTTCCCTACCTTATTCCTGTGCTGAGATACAGGCTGCTCCAACCTGCTGTAAAATGCTTGATTTCGAGAGTGAGCGAAACTAATGAAAACATTGTTGGGGTAAAACCTAAAGGGAAAGACCTAGCACCAAATTCCATTGGCCATCTGATCTAACTTCTGGAGGCAGTCAAAATGATCCTTAGAATTCTTCCCTACCTTATTCCTGTGCTGAGATACAGGCTGCTCCAACCTGCTGTAAAATGCTTGATTTCGAGAGTGAGCGAAACTAATGAAAACATTGTTGGGGTAAAACCTAAAGGGAAAGACCTAGCACCAAATCCAATTTGCCACCTGATCTAACTTCTGGAGGCAGTCAAAATGAGTATTTGAATTCTTCCCTACCTTATTCCTGTGCTGAGATACAGGCTGCTCCAACCTGCTGTAAAATGCTTGATTTCGAGAGTGAGCGAAACTAATGAAAACATTGTTGGGGTAAAACCTAAAGGGAAAGACCTAGCACCAAATCCAATTTGCCATCTGATCTAACTTCTGGAGGCAGTCAAAATGATCCTTAGAATTCTTCCCTACCTTATTCCTGTGCTGAGATACAGGCTGCTCCAACCTGCTGTAAAATGCTTGATTTCGAGAGTGAGCGAAACTAATGAAAACATTGTTGGGG
The DNA here is from genome assembly GCF_026170545.1 of Melanerpes formicivorus. Classification (NCBI taxonomy): domain Eukaryota; kingdom Metazoa; phylum Chordata; class Aves; order Piciformes; family Picidae; genus Melanerpes; species Melanerpes formicivorus. The sequence goes on from NW_027143875.1 coordinate 19,905, forward strand.
TAAAACCTAAAGGGAAAGACCTAGCACCAAATTGCATTGGCCATCTGATCTAACTTCTGGAGGCAGTCAAAATGATCCTTAGAGTTCTTCCCTACCTTATTCCTGTGCTGAGATACAGGCTGCTCCAACCTGCTGTAAAATGCTTGATTTCGAGAGTGAGCGAAACTAATGAAAACATTGTTGGGGTAAAACCTAAAGGGAAAGACCTAGCACCAAATCCAATTTGCCATCTGATCTAACTTCTGGAGGCAGTCAAAATGATCCTTAGAATTCTTCCCTACCTTATTCCTGTGCTGAGATACAGGCTGCTCCAACCTGCTGTAAAATGCTTGATTTCGAGAGTGAGCGAAACTAATGAAAACATTGTTGGGGTAAAACCTAAAGGGAAAGACCTAGCACCAAATCCAATTTGCCATCTGATCTAACTTCTGGAGGCAGTCAAAATGATCCTTAGAATTCTTCCCTACCTTATTCCTGTGCTGAGATACAGGCTGCTCCAACCTGCTGTACAATGCTTGATTTCGAGAGTGAGCGAAACTAATGAAAACATTGTTGGGGTAAAACCTAAAGGGAAAGACCTAGCACCAAATCCAATTTGCCATCTGATCTAACTTCTGGAGGCAGTCAAAATGATCCTTAGAATTCTTCCCTACCTTATTCCTGTGCTGAGATACAGGCTGCTCCAACCTGCTGTAAAATGCTTGATTTCGAGAGTGAGCGAAACTAATGAAAACATTGTTGGGGTAAAACCTAAAGGGAAAGACCTAGCACCAAATCCAATTTGCCATCTGATCTAACTTCTGGAGGCAGTCAAAATGATCCTTAGAATTCTTCCCTACCTTATTCCTGTGCTGAGATACAGGCTGCTCCAACCTGCTGTAAAATGCTTGATTTCGAGAGTGAGCGAAACTAATGAAAACATTGTTGGGGTAAAACCTAAAGGGAAAGACCTAGCACCAAATCCAATTTGCCATCTGATCTAACTTCTGGAGGCAGTCAAAATGATCCTTAGAATTCTTCCCTACCTTATTCCTGTGCTGAGATACAGGCTGCTCCAACCTGCTGTAAAATGCTTGATTTCGAGAGTGAGCGAAACTAATGAAAACATTGTTGGGGTAAAACCTAAAGGGAAAGACCTAGCACCAAATCCAATTTGCCATCTGATCTAACTTCTGGAGGCAGTCAAAATGATCCTTAGAATTCTTCCCTACCTTATTCCTGTGCTGAGATACAGGCTGCTCCAACCTGCTGTAAAATGCTTGATTTCGAGAGTGAGCGAAACTAATGAAAACATTGTTGGGGTAAAACCTAAAGGGAAAGACCTAGCACCAAATTGCATTGGCCATCTGATCTAACTTCTGGAGGCAGTCAAAATGATCCTTAGAGTTCTTCCCTACCTTATTCCTGTGCTGAGATACAGGCTGCTCCAACCTGCTGTAAAATGCTTGATTTCGAGAGTGAGCGAAACTAATGAAAACATTGTTGGGGTAAAACCTAAAGGGAAAGACCTAGAACCAAATTGCATTGGCCATCTGATCTAACTTCTGGAGGCAGTCAAAATGAGTATTTGAATTCTTCCCTACCTTATTCCTCTGCTGAGATACAGGCTGCTCCAACCTGCTGTAAAATGCTTGATTTCGAGAGTGAGCGAAACTAATCAAAACATTGTTCGAGTAAAACCTAAAGGGAAAGACCTAGCACCAAATCCAATTTGCCATCTGATCTAACTTCTGGAGGCAGTCAAAATGATCCTTAGAATTCTTCCCTACCTTATTCCTGTGCTGAGATACAGGCTGCTCCAACCTGCTGTAAAATGCTTGATTTCGAGAGTGAGCGAAACTAATGAAAATATTGTTGGGGTAAAACCTAAAGGGAAAGACCTAGCACCAAATCGCATTGGCCATCTGATCTAACTTCTGGAGGCAGTCAAAATGATCCTTAGAATTCTTCCCTACCTTATTCCTGTGCTGAGATACAGGCTGCTCCAACCTGCTGTAAAATGCTTGATTTCGAGAGTGAGCGAAACTAATGAAAACATTGTTGGAGTAAAACCTAAAGGGAAAGACCTAGCACCAAATCCAATTTGCCATCTGATCTAACTTCTGGAGGCAGTCAAAATGATCCTTAGAATTCTTCCCTACCTTATTCCTGTGCTGAGATACAGGCTGCTCCAACCTGCTGTAAAATGCTTGATTTCGAGAGTGAGCGAAACTAATGAAAACATTGTTGGGGTAAAACCTAAAGGGAAAGACCTAGCACCAAATTCCATTGGCCATCTGATCTAACTTCTGGAGGCAGTCAAAATGATCCTTAGAATTCTTCCCTACCTTATTCCTGTGCTGAGATACAGGCTGCTCCAACCTGCTGTAAAATGCTTGATTTCGAGAGTGAGCGAAACTAATGAAAACATTGTTGGGGTAAAACCTAAAGGGAAAGACCTAGCACCAAATCCAATTTGCCACCTGATCTAACTTCTGGAGGCAGTCAAAATGAGTATTTGAATTCTTCCCTACCTTATTCCTGTGCTGAGATACAGGCTGCTCCAACCTGCTGTAAAATGCTTGATTTCGAGAGTGAGCGAAACTAATGAAAACATTGTTGGGGTAAAACCTAAAGGGAAAGACCTAGCACCAAATCCAATTTGCCATCTGATCTAACTTCTGGAGGCAGTCAAAATGATCCTTAGAATTCTTCCCTACCTTATTCCTGTGCTGAGATACAGGCTGCTCCAACCTGCTGTAAAATGCTTGATTTCGAGAGTGAGCGAAACTAATGAAAACATTGTTGGGGTAAAACCTAAAGGGAAAGACCTAGCACCAAATTGCATTGGCCATCTGATCTAACTTCTGGAGGCAGTCAAAATGATCCTTAGAGTTCTTCCCTACCTTATTCCTGTGCTGAGATACAGGCTGCTCCAACCTGCTGTAAAATGCTTGATTTCGAGAGTGAGCGAAACTAATGAAAACATTGTTGGGGTAAAACCTAAAGGGAAAGACCTAGCACCAAATCCAATTTGCCATCTGATCTAACTTCTGGAGGCAGTCAAAATGATCCTTAGAATTCTTCCCTACCTTATTCCTGTGCTGAGATACAGGCTGCTCCAACCTGCTGTAAAATGCTTGATTTCGAGAGTGAGCGAAACTAATGAAAACATTGTTGGGGTAAAACCTAAAGGGAAAGACCTAGCACCAAATCCAATTTGCCATCTGATCTAACTTCTGGAGGCAGTCAAAATGATCCTTAGAATTCTTCCCTACCTTATTCCTGTGCTGAGATACAGGCTGCTCCAACCTGCTGTACAATGCTTGATTTCGAGAGTGAGCGAAACTAATGAAAACATTGTTGGGGTAAAACCTAAAGGGAAAGACCTAGCACCAAATCCAATTTGCCATCTGATCTAACTTCTGGAGGCAGTCAAAATGATCCTTAGAATTCTTCCCTACCTTATTCCTGTGCTGAGATACAGGCTGCTCCAACCTGCTGTAAAATGCTTGATTTCGAGAGTGAGCGAAACTAATGAAAACATTGTTGGGGTAAAACCTAAAGGGAAAGACCTAGCACCAAATCCAATTTGCCATCTGATCTAACTTCTGGAGGCAGTCAAAATGATCCTTAGAATTCTTCCCTACCTTATTCCTGTGCTGAGATACAGGCTGCTCCAACCTGCTGTAAAATGCTTGATTTCGAGAGTGAGCGAAACTAATGAAAACATTGTTGGGGTAAAACCTAAAGGGAAAGACCTAGCACCAAATCCAATTTGCCATCTGATCTAACTTCTGGAGGCAGTCAAAATGATCCTTAGAATTCTTCCCTACCTTATTCCTGTGCTGAGATACAGGCTGCTCCAACCTGCTGTAAAATGCTTGATTTCGAGAGTGAGCGAAACTAATGAAAACATTGTTGGGGTAAAACCTAAAGGGAAAGACCTAGCACCAAATCCAATTTGCCATCTGATCTAACTTCTGGAGGCAGTCAAAATGATCCTTAGAATTCTTCCCTACCTTATTCCTGTGCTGAGATACAGGCTGCTCCAACCTGCTGTAAAATGCTTGATTTCGAGAGTGAGCGAAACTAATGAAAACATTGTTGGGGTAAAACCTAAAGGGAAAGACCTAGCACCAAATCCAATTTGCCATCTGATCTAACTTCTGGAGGCAGTCAAAATGATCCTTAGAATTCTTCCCTACCTTATTCCTGTGCTGAGATACAGGCTGCTCCAACCTGCTGTAAAATGCTTGATTTCGAGAGTGAGCGAAACTAATGAAAACATTGTTGGGGTAAAACCTAAAGGGAAAGACCTAGAACCAAATTGCATTGGCCATCTGATCTAACTTCTGGAGGCAGTCAAAATGAGTATTTGAATTCTTCCCTACCTTATTCCTCTGCTGAGATACAGGCTGCTCCAACCTGCTGTAAAATGCTTGATTTCGAGAGTGAGCGAAACTAATCAAAACATTGTTCGAGTAAAACCTAAAGGGAAAGACCTAGCACCAAATCCAATTTGCCATCTGATCTAACTTCTGGAGGCAGTCAAAATGATCCTTAGAATTCTTCCCTACCTTATTCCTGTGCTGAGATACAGGCTGCTCCAACCTGCTGTAAAATGCTTGATTTCGAGAGTGAGCGAAACTAATGAAAACATTGTTGGGGTAAAACCTAAAGGGAAAGACCTAGCACCAAATCCAATTTGCCATCTGATCTAACTTCTGGAGGCAGTCAAAATGATCCTTAGAATTCTTCCCTACCTTATTCCTGTGCTGAGATACAGGCTGCTCCAACCTGCTGTAAAATGCTTGATTTTGAGAGTGAGCGAAACTAATGAAAACATTGTTGGGGTAAAACCTAAAGGGAAAGACCTAGCACCGAATTCCATTGGCCATCTGATCTAACTTCTGGAGGCAGTCAAAATGATCCTTAGAATTCTTCCCTACCTTATTCCTGTGCTGAGATACAGGCTGCTCCAACCTGCTGTACAATGCTTGATTTCGAGAGTGAGCGAAACTAATGAAAACATTGTTGGGGTAAAACCTAAAGGGAAAGACCTAGCACCAAATTGCATTGGCCATCTGATCTAACGTCTGGAGGCAGTCAAAATGATCCTTAGAATTCTTCCCTACCTTATTCCTGTGCTGAGATACAGGCTGCTCCAACCTGCTGTAAAATGCTTGATTTCGAGAGTGAGCGAAACTAATGAAAACATTGTTGGGGTAAAACCTAAAGGGAAAGACCTAGCACCAAATCCAATATGCCATCTGATCTAACTTCTGGAGGCAGTCAAAATGATCCTTAGAATTCTTCCCTACCTTATTCCTGTGCTGAGATACAGGCTGCTCCAACCTGCTGTAAAATGCTTGATTTCGAGAGTGAGCGAAACTAATGAAAACATTGTTGGGGTAAAACCTAAAGGGAAAGACCTAGCACCAAATCCAATTTGCCATCTGATCTAACCTCTGGAGGCAGTCAAAATGAGTATTTGAATTCTTCCCTACCTTATTCCTGTGCTGAGATACAGGCTGCTCCAACCTGCTGTAAAATGCTTGATTTCGAGAGTGAGCGAAACTAATGAAAACATTGTTGGGGTAAAACCTAAAGGGAAAGACCTAGCACCAAATACAATTTGCCATCTGATCTAACTTCTGGAGGCAGTCAAAATGATCCTTAGAATTCTTCCCTACCTTATTCCTGTGCTGAGATACAGGCTGCTCCAACCTGCTGTAAAATGCTTGATTTCGAGAGTGAGCGAAACTAATGAAAACATTGTTGGGGTAAAACCTAAAGGGAAAGACCTAGCACCAAATCCAATTTGCCATCTGATCTAACTTCTGGAGGCAGTCAAAATGATCCTTAGAATTCTTCCCTACCTTATTCCTGTGCTGAGATACAGGCTGCTCCAACCTGCTGTAAAATGCTTGATTTCGAGAGTGAGCGAAACTAATGAAAACATTGTTGGGGTAAAACCTAAAGGGAAAGACCTAGCACCGAATTCCATTGGCCATCTGATCTAACTTCTGGAGGCAGTCAAAATGAGTATTTGAATTCTTCCCTACCTTATTCCTGTGCTGAGATACAGGCTGCTCCAACCTGCTGTAAAATGCTTGATTTCGAGAGTGAGCGAAACTAATGAAAACATTGTTGGGGTAAAACCTAAAGAGAAAGGCCTAGCACCAAATTGCATTGGCCATCTGATCTAACTTCTGGAGGCAGTCAAAATGAGTATTTGAATTCTTCCCTACCTTATTCCTGTGCTGAGATACAGGCTGCTCCAACCTGCTGTAAAATGCTTGATTTCGAGATTGAGCGAAACTAATGAAAACATTGTTGGGGTAAAACCTAAAGGGAAAGACCTAGCACCAAATCCAATTTGCCACCTGATCTAACTTCTGGAGGCAGTCAAAATGAGTATTTGAATTCTTCCCTACCTTATTCCTGTGCTGAGATACAGGCTGCTCCAACCTGCTGTAAAATGCTTGATTTCGAGAGTGAGCGAAACTAATGAAAACATTGTTGGGGTAAAACCTAAAGGGAAAGACCTAGCACCAAATCCAATTTGCCATCTGATCTAACTTCTGGAGGCAGTCAAAACGAGTATTTGAATTCTTCCCTACCTTATTCCTGTGCTGAGATACAGGCTGCTCCAACCTGCTGTAAAATGCTTGATTTCGAGAGTGAGCGAAACTAATGAAAACATTGTTGGGGTAAAACCTAAAGGGAAAGACCTAGCACCAAATCCAATTTGCCATCTGATCTAACTTCTGGAGGCAGTCAAAATGAGTAGTTGAATTCTTCCCTACCTTATTCCTGTGCTGAGATACAGGCTGCTCCAACCTGCTGTAAAATGCTTGATTTCGAGAGTGAGCGAAACTAATGAAAACATTGTTGGGGTAAAACCTAAAGGGAAAGACCTAGCACCAAATTGCATCGGCCATCTGATCTAACTTCTGGAGGCAGTCAAAATGATCCTTAGAATTCTTCCCTACCTTATTCCTGTGCTGAGATACAGGCTGCTCCAACCTGCTGTAAAATGCTTGATTTCGAGAGTGAGCGAAACTAATGAAAACATTGTTGGGGTAAAACCTAAAGGGAAAGACCTAGCACCAAATCCAATTTGCCATCTGATCTAACTTCTGGAGGCAGTCAAAATGATCCTTAGAATTCTTCCCTACCTTATTCCTGTGCTGAGATACAGGCTGCTCCAACCTGCTGTAAAATGCTTGATTTCGAGTGAGCGAAACTAATGAAAACATTGTTGGGGTAAAACCTAAAGGGAAAGACCTAGCACCAAATCCAATTTGCCATCTGATCTAACTTCTGGAGGCAGTCAAAATGATCCTTAGAATTCTTCCCTACCTTATTCCTGTGCTGAGATACAGGCTGCTCCAACCTGCTGTAAAATGCTTGATTTCGAGAGTGAGCGAAACTAATGAAAACATTGTTGGGGTAAAACCTAAAGGGAAAGACCTAGCACCAAATTCCATTGGCCATCTGATCTAACTTCTGGAGGCAGTCAAAATGATCCTTAGAATTCTTCCCTACCTTATTCCTGTGCTGAGATACAGGCTGCTCCAACCTGCTGTAAAATGCTTGATTTCGAGAGTGAGCGAAACTAATGAAAACATTGTTGGGGTAAAACCTAAAGGGAAAGACCTAGCACCAAATCCAATTTGCCACCTGATCTAACTTCTGGAGGCAGTCAAAATGAGTATTTGAATTCTTCCCTACCTTATTCCTGTGCTGAGATACAGGCTGCTCCAACCTGCTGTAAAATGCTTGATTTCGAGAGTGAGCGAAACTAATGAAAACATTGTTGGGGTAAAACCTAAAGGGAAAGACCTAGCACCAAATCCAATTTGCCATCTGATCTAACTTCTGGAGGCAGTCAAAATGATCCTTAGAATTCTTCCCTACCTTATTCCTGTGCTGAGATACAGGCTGCTCCAACCTGCTGTAAAATGCTTGATTTCGAGAGTGAGCGAAACTAATGAAAACATTGTTGGGGTAAAACCTAAAGGGAAAGACCTAGCACCAAATTGCATTGGCCATCTGATCTAACTTCTGGAGGCAGTCAAAATGATCCTTAGAGTTCTTCCCTACCTTATTCCTGTGCTGAGATACAGGCTGCTCCAACCTGCTGTAAAATGCTTGATTTCGAGAGTGAGCGAAACTAATGAAAACATTGTTGGGGTAAAACCTAAAGGGAAAGACCTAGCACCAAATCCAATTTGCCATCTGATCTAACTTCTGGAGGCAGTCAAAATGATCCTTAGAATTCTTCCCTACCTTATTCCTGTGCTGAGATACAGGCTGCTCCAACCTGCTGTAAAATGCTTGATTTCGAGAGTGAGCGAAACTAATGAAAACATTGTTGGGGTAAAACCTAAAGGGAAAGACCTAGCACCAAATCCAATTTGCCATCTGATCTAACTTCTGGAGGCAGTCAAAATGATCCTTAGAATTCTTCCCTACCTTATTCCTGTGCTGAGATACAGGCTGCTCCAACCTGCTGTACAATGCTTGATTTCGAGAGTGAGCGAAACTAATGAAAACATTGTTGGGGTAAAACCTAAAGGGAAAGACCTAGCACCAAATCCAATTTGCCATCTGATCTAACTTCTGGAGGCAGTCAAAATGATCCTTAGAATTCTTCCCTACCTTATTCCTGTGCTGAGATACAGGCTGCTCCAACCTGCTGTAAAATGCTTGATTTCGAGAGTGAGCGAAACTAATGAAAACATTGTTGGGGTAAAACCTAAAGGGAAAGACCTAGCACCAAATCCAATTTGCCATCTGATCTAACTTCTGGAGGCAGTCAAAATGATCCTTAGAATTCTTCCCTACCTTATTCCTGTGCTGAGATACAGGCTGCTCCAACCTGCTGTAAAATGCTTGATTTCGAGAGTGAGCGAAACTAATGAAAACATTGTTGGGGTAAAACCTAAAGGGAAAGACCTAGCACCAAATCCAATTTGCCATCTGATCTAACTTCTGGAGGCAGTCAAAATGATCCTTAGAATTCTTCCCTACCTTATTCCTGTGCTGAGATACAGGCTGCTCCAACCTGCTGTAAAATGCTTGATTTCGAGAGTGAGCGAAACTAATGAAAACATTGTTGGGGTAAAACCTAAAGGGAAAGACCTAGCACCAAATCCAATTTGCCATCTGATCTAACTTCTGGAGGCAGTCAAAATGATCCTTAGAATTCTTCCCTACCTTATTCCTGTGCTGAGATACAGGCTGCTCCAACCTGCTGTAAAATGCTTGATTTCGAGAGTGAGCGAAACTAATGAAAACATTGTTGGGGTAAAACCTAAAGGGAAAGACCTAGCACCAAATTGCATTGGCCATCTGATCTAACTTCTGGAGGCAGTCAAAATGATCCTTAGAGTTCTTCCCTACCTTATTCCTGTGCTGAGATACAGGCTGCTCCAACCTGCTGTAAAATGCTTGATTTCGAGAGTGAGCGAAACTAATGAAAACATTGTTGGGGTAAAACCTAAAGGGAAAGACCTAGCACCAAATCCAATTTGCCATCTGATCTAACTTCTGGAGGCAGTCAAAATGATCCTTAGAATTCTTCCCTACCTTATTCCTGTGCTGAGATACAGGCTGCTCCAACCTGCTGTAAAATGCTTGATTTCGAGAGTGAGCGAAACTAATGAAAACATTGTTGGGGTAAAACCTAAAGGGAAAGACCTAGAACCAAATTGCATTGGCCATCTGATCTAACTTCTGGAGGCAGTCAAAATGAGTATTTGAATTCTTCCCTACCTTATTCCTCTGCTGAGATACAGGCTGCTCCAACCTGCTGTAAAATGCTTGATTTCGAGAGTGAGCGAAACTAATCAAAACATTGTTCGAGTAAAACCTAAAGGGAAAGACCTAGCACCAAATCCAATTTGCCATCTGATCTAACTTCTGGAGGCAGTCAAAATGATCCTTAGAATTCTTCCCTACCTTATTCCTGTGCTGAGATACAGGCTGCTCCAACCTGCTGTAAAATGCTTGATTTCGAGAGTGAGCGAAACTAATGAAAATATTGTTGGGGTAAAACCTAAAGGGAAAGACCTAGCACCAAATCGCATTGGCCATCTGATCTAACTTCTGGAGGCAGTCAAAATGATCCTTAGAATTCTTCCCTACCTTATTCCTGTGCTGAGATACAGGCTGCTCCAACCTGCTGTAAAATGCTTGATTTCGAGAGTGAGCGAAACTAATGAAAACATTGTTGGAGTAAAACCTAAAGGGAAAGACCTAGCACCAAATCCAATTTGCCATCTGATCTAACTTCTGGAGGCAGTCAAAATGATCCTTAGAATTCTTCCCTACCTTATTCCTGTGCTGAGATACAGGCTGCTCCAACCTGCTGTAAAATGCTTGATTTCGAGAGTGAGCGAAACTAATGAAAACATTGTTGGGGTAAAACCTAAAGGGAAAGACCTAGCACCAAATTCCATTGGCCATCTGATCTAACTTCTGGAGGCAGTCAAAATGATCCTTAGAATTCTTCCCTACCTTATTCCTGTGCTGAGATACAGGCTGCTCCAACCTGCTGTAAAATGCTTGATTTCGAGAGTGAGCGAAACTAATGAAAACATTGTTGGGGTAAAACCTAAAGGGAAAGACCTAGCACCAAATCCAATTTGCCACCTGATCTAACTTCTGGAGGCAGTCAAAATGAGTATTTGAATTCTTCCCTACCTTATTCCTGTGCTGAGATACAGGCTGCTCCAACCTGCTGTAAAATGCTTGATTTCGAGAGTGAGCGAAACTAATGAAAACATTGTTGGGGTAAAACCTAAAGGGAAAGACCTAGCACCAAATCCAATTTGCCATCTGATCTAACTTCTGGAGGCAGTCAAAATGATCCTTAGAATTCTTCCCTACCTTATTCCTGTGCTGAGATACAGGCTGCTCCAACCTGCTGTAAAATGCTTGATTTCGAGAGTGAGCGAAACTAATGAAAACATTGTTGGGGTAAAACCTAAAGGGAAAGACCTAGCACCAAATTGCATTGGCCATCTGATCTAACTTCTGGAGGCAGTCAAAATGATCCTTAGAGTTCTTCCCTACCTTATTCCTGTGCTGAGATACAGGCTGCTCCAACCTGCTGTAAAATGCTTGATTTCGAGAGTGAGCGAAACTAATGAAAACATTGTTGGGGTAAAACCTAAAGGGAAAGACCTAGCACCAAATCCAATTTGCCATCTGATCTAACTTCTGGAGGCAGTCAAAATGATCCTTAGAATTCTTCCCTACCTTATTCCTGTGCTGAGATACAGGCTGCTCCAACCTGCTGTAAAATGCTTGATTTCGAGAGTGAGCGAAACTAATGAAAACATTGTTGGGGTAAAACCTAAAGGGAAAGACCTAGCACCAAATCCAATTTGCCATCTGATCTAACTTCTGGAGGCAGTCAAAATGATCCTTAGAATTCTTCCCTACCTTATTCCTGTGCTGAGATACAGGCTGCTCCAACCTGCTGTACAATGCTTGATTTCGAGAGTGAGCGAAACTAATGAAAACATTGTTGGGGTAAAACCTAAAGGGAAAGACCTAGCACCAAATCCAATTTGCCATCTGATCTAACTTCTGGAGGCAGTCAAAATGATCCTTAGAATTCTTCCCTACCTTATTCCTGTGCTGAGATACAGGCTGCTCCAACCTGCTGTAAAATGCTTGATTTCGAGAGTGAGCGAAACTAATGAAAACATTGTTGGGGTAAAACCTAAAGGGAAAGACCTAGCACCAAATCCAATTTGCCATCTGATCTAACTTCTGGAGGCAGTCAAAATGATCCTTAGAATTCTTCCCTACCTTATTCCTGTGCTGAGATACAGGCTGCTCCAACCTGCTGTAAAATGCTTGATTTCGAGAGTGAGCGAAACTAATGAAAACATTGTTGGGGTAAAACCTAAAGGGAAAGACCTAGCACCAAATCCAATTTGCCATCTGATCTAACTTCTGGAGGCAGTCAAAATGATCCTTAGAATTCTTCCCTACCTTATTCCTGTGCTGAGATACAGGCTGCTCCAACCTGCTGTAAAATGCTTGATTTCGAGAGTGAGCGAAACTAATGAAAACATTGTTGGGGTAAAACCTAAAGGGAAAGACCTAGCACCAAATCCAATTTGCCATCTGATCTAACTTCTGGAGGCAGTCAAAATGATCCTTAGAATTCTTCCCTACCTTATTCCTGTGCTGAGATACAGGCTGCTCCAACCTGCTGTAAAATGCTTGATTTCGAGAGTGAGCGAAACTAATGAAAACATTGTTGGGGTAAAACCTAAAGGGAAAGACCTAGCACCAAATTGCATTGGCCATCTGATCTAACTTCTGGAGGCAGTCAAAATGATCCTTAGAGTTCTTCCCTACCTTATTCCTGTGCTGAGATACAGGCTGCTCCAACCTGCTGTAAAATGCTTGATTTCGAGAGTGAGCGAAACTAATGAAAACATTGTTGGGGTAAAACCTAAAGGGAAAGACCTAGCACCAAATCCAATTTGCCATCTGATCTAACTTCTGGAGGCAGTCAAAATGATCCTTAGAATTCTTCCCTACCTTATTCCTGTGCTGAGATACAGGCTGCTCCAACCTGCTGTAAAATGCTTGATTTCGAGAGTGAGCGAAACTAATGAAAACATTGTTGGGGTAAAACCTAAAGGGAAAGACCTAGAACCAAATTGCATTGGCCATCTGATCTAACTTCTGGAGGCAGTCAAAATGAGTATTTGAATTCTTCCCTACCTTATTCCTCTGCTGAGATACAGGCTGCTCCAACTTGCTGTAAAATGCTTGATTTCGAGAGTGAGCGAAACTAATCAAAACATTGTTCGAGTAAAACCTAAAGGGAAAGACCTAGCACCAAATCCAATTTGCCATCTGATCTAACTTCTGGAGGCAGTCAAAATGATCCTTAGAATTCTTCCCTACCTTATTCCTGTGCTGAGATACAGGCTGCTCCAACCTGCTGTAAAATGCTTGATTTCGAGAGTGAGCGAAACTAATGAAAATATTGTTGGGGTAAAACCTAAAGGGAAAGACCTAGCACCAAATCGCATTGGCCATCTGATCTAACTTCTGGAGGCAGTCAAAATGATCCTTAGAATTCTTCCCTACCTTATTCCTGTGCTGAGATACAGGCTGCTCCAACCTGCTGTAAAATGCTTGATTTCGAGAGTGAGCGAAACTAATGAAAACATTGTTGGAGTAAAACCTAAAGGGAAAGACCTAGCACCAAATCCAATTTGCCATCTGATCTAACTTCTGGAGGCAGTCAAAATGATCCTTAGAATTCTTCCCTACCTTATTCCTGTGCTGAGATACAGGCTGCTCCAACCTGCTGTAAAATGCTTGATTTCGAGAGTGAGCGAAACTAATGAAAACATTGTTGGGGTAAAACCTAAAGGGAAAGACCTAGCACCAAATCCAATTTGCCATCTGATCTAACTTCTGGAGGCAGTCAAAATGATCCTTAGAATTCTTCCCTACCTTATTCCTGTGCTGAGATACAGGCTGCTCCAACCTGCTGTAAAATGCTTGATTTCGAGAGTGAGCGAAACTAATGAAAACATTGTTGGGGTAAAACCTAAAGGGAAAGACCTAGCACCAAATCCAATTTGCCATCTGATCTAACTTCTGGAGGCAGTCAAAATGATCCTTAGAATTCTTCCCTACCTTATTCCTGTGCTGAGATACAGGCTGCTCCAACCTGCTGTAAAATGCTTGATTTCGAGAGTGAGCGAAACTAATGAAAACATTGTTGGGGTAAAACCTAAAGGGAAAGACCTAGCACCAAATCCAATTTGCCATCTGATCTAACTTCTGGAGGCAGTCAAAATGATCCTTAGAATTCTTCCCTACCTTATTCCTGTGCTGAGATACAGGCTGCTCCAACCTGCTGTAAAATGCTTGATTTCGAGAGTGAGCGAAACTAATGAAAACATTGTTGGGGTAAAACCTAAAGGGAAAGACCTAGCACCAAATTGCATTGGCCATCTGATCTAACTTCTGGAGGCAGTCAAAATGATCCTTAGAATTCTTCCCTACCTTATTCCTGTGCTGAGATACAGGCTGCTCCAACCTGCTGTAAAATGCTTGATTTCGAGAGTGAGCGAAACTAATGAAAACATTGTTGGGGTAAAACCTAAAGGGAAAGACCTAGCACCAAATCCAATTTGCCATCTGATCTAACTTTTGGAGGCAGTCAAAATGATCCTTAGAATTCTTCCCTACCTTATTCCTGTGCTGAGATACAGGCTGCTCCAACCTGCTGTAAAATGCTTGATTTCGAGAGTGAGCGAAACTAATGAAAACATTGTTGGGGTAAAACCTAAAGGGAAAGACCTAGCACCAAATCCAATTTGCCATCTGATCTAACTTCTGGAGGCAGTCAAAATGATCCTTAGAATTCTTCCCTACCTTATTCCTGTGCTGAGATACAGGCTGCTCCAACCTGCTGTAAAATGCTTGATTTCGAGAGTGAGCGAAACTAATGAAAACATTGTTGGGGTAAAACCTAAAGGGAAAGACCTAGCACCAAATTCCATTGGCCATCTGATCTAACTTCTGGAGGCAGTCAAAATGATCCTTAGAATTCTTCCCTACCTTATTCCTGTGCTGAGATACAGGCTGCTCCAACCTGCTGTAAAATGCTTGATTTCGAGAGTGAGCGAAACTAATGAAAACATTGTTGGGGTAAAACCTAAAGGGAAAGACCTAGCACCAAATCCAATTTGCCATCTGATCTAACTTCTGGAGGCAGTCAAAATGAGTATTTGAATTCTTCCCTACCTTATTCCTGTGCTGAGATACAGGCTGCTCCAACCTGCTGTAAAATGCTTGATTTCGAGAGTGAGCGAAACTAATGAAAACATTGTTGGGGTAAAACCTAAAGGGAAAGGCCTAGCACCAAATCCAATTTGCCATCTGATCTAACTTCTGGAGGCAGTCAAAATGATCCTTAGAATTCTTCCCTACCTTATTCCTGTGCTGAGATACAGGCTGCTCCAACCTGCTGTAAAATGCTTGATTTCGAGAGTGAGCGAAACTAATGAAAACATTGTTGGGGTAAAACCTAAAGGGAAAGACCTAGCACCAAATTGCATTGGCCATCTGATCTAACTTCTGGAGGCAGTCAAAATGATCCTTAGAATTCTTCCCTACCTTATTCCTGTGCTGAGATACAGGCTGCTCCAACCTGCTGTAAAATGCTTGATTTCGAGAGTGAGCGAAACTAATGAAAACATTGTTGGGGTAAAACCTAAAGGGAAAGACCTAGCACCAAATTGCATTGGCCATCTGATCTAACTTCTGGAGGCAGTCAAAATGATCCTTAGAGTTCTTCCCTACCTTATTCCTGTGCTGAGATACAGGCTGCTCCAACCTGCTGTAAAATGCTTGATTTCGAGAGTGAGCGAAACTAATGAAAACATTGTTGGGGTAAAACCTAAAGGGAAAGACCTAGCACCAAATCCAATTTGCCATCTGATCTAACTTCTGGAGGCAGTCAAAATGATCCTTAGAATTCTTCCCTACCTTATTCCTGTGCTGAGATACAGGCTGCTCCAACCTGCTGTAAAATGCTTGATTTCGAGAGTGAGCGAAACTAATGAAAACATTGTTGGGGTAAAACCTAAAGGGAAAGACCTAGCACCAAATCCAATTTGCCATCTGATCTAACTTCTGGAGGCAGTCAAAATGATCCTTAGAATTCTTCCCTACCTTATTCCTGTGCTGAGATACAGGCTGCTCCAACCTGCTGTAAAATGCTTGATTTCGAGAGTGAGCGAAACTAATGAAAACATTGTTGGGGTAAAACCTAAAGGGAAAGACCTAGCACCAAATCCAATTTGCCATCTGATCTAACTTCTGGAGGCAGTCAAAATGAGTATTTGAATTCTTCCCTACCTTATTCCTGTGCTGAGATACAGGCTGCTCCAACCTGCTGTAAAATGCTTGATTTCGAGAGTGAGCGAAACTAATGAAAACATTGTTGGGGTAAAACCTAAAGGGAAAGACCTAGCACCAAATCCAATTTGCCATCTGATCTAACTTCTGGAGGCAGTCAAAATGATCCTTAGAATTCTTCCCTACCTTATTCCTGTGCTGAGATACAGGCTGCTCCAACCTGCTGTAAAATGCTTGATTTCGAGAGTGAGCGAAACTAATGAAAACATTGTTGGGGTAAAACCTAAAGGGAAAGACCTAGCACCAAATCCAATTTGCCATCTGATCTAACTTCTGGAGGCAGTCAAAATGATCCTTAGAATTCTTCCCTACCTTATTCCTGTGCTGAGATACAGGCTGCTCCAACCTGCTGTAAAATGCTTGATTTCGAGAGTGAGCGAAACTAATGAAAACATTGTTGGGGTAAAACCTAAAGGGAAAGACCTAGCACCAAATCCAATTTGCCATCTGATCTAACTTCTGGAGGCAGTCAAAATGATCCTTAGAATTCTTCCCTACCTTATTCCTGTGCTGAGATACAGGCTGCTCCAACCTGCTGTAAAATGCTTGATTTCGAGAGTGAGCGAAACTAATGAAAACATTGTTGGGGTAAAACCTAAAGGGAAAGACCTAGCACCAAATTGCATTGGCCATCTGATCTAACTTCTGGAGGCAGTCAAAATGAGTATTTGAATTCTTCCCTACCTTATTCCTCTGCTGAGATACAGGCTGCTCCAACTTGCTGTAAAATGCTTGATTTCGAGAGTGAGCGAAACTAATCAAAACATTGTTCGAGTAAAACCTAAAGGGAAAGACCTAGCACCAAATCCAATTTGCCATCTGATCTAACTTCTGGAGGCAGTCAAAATGATCCTTAGAATTCTTCCCTACCTTATTCCTGTGCTGAGATACAGGCTGCTCCAACCTGCTGTAAAATGCTTGATTTCGAGAGTGAGCGAAACTAATGAAAACATTGTTGGAGTAAAACCTAAAGGGAAAGACCTAGCACCAAATCCAATTTGCCATCTGATCTAACTTCTGGAGGCAGTCAAAATGATCCTTAGAATTCTTCCCTACCTTATTCCTGTGCTGAGATACAGGCTGCTCCAACCTGCTGTAAAATGCTTGATTTCGAGAGTGAGCGAAACTAATGAAAACATTGTTGGGGTAAAACCTAAAGGGAAAGACCTAGCACCAAATCCAATTTGCCATCTGATCTAACTTCTGGAGGCAGTCAAAATGATCCTTAGAATTCTTCCCTACCTTATTCCTGTGCTGAGATACAGGCTGCTCCAACCTGCTGTAAAATGCTTGATTTCGAGAGTGAGCGAAACTAATGAAAACATTGTTGGGGTAAAACCTAAAGGGAAAGACCTAGCACCAAATCCAATTTGCCATCTGATCTAACTTCTGGAGGCAGTCAAAATGATCCTTAGAATTCTTCCCTACCTTATTCCTGTGCTGAGATACAGGCTGCTCCAACCTGCTGTAAAATGCTTGATTTCGAGAGTGAGCGAAACTAATGAAAACATTGTTGGGGTAAAACCTAAAGGGAAAGACCTAGCACCAAATCCAATTTGCCATCTGATCTAACTTCTGGAGGCAGTCAAAATGATCCTTAGAATTCTTCCCTACCTTATTCCTGTGCTGAGATACAGGCTGCTCCAACCTGCTGTAAAATGCTTGATTTCGAGAGTGAGCGAAACTAATGAAAACATTGTTGGGGTAAAACCTAAAGGGAAAGACCTAGCACCAAATCCAATTTGCCATCTGATCTAACTTCTGGAGGCAGTCAAAATGATCCTTAGAATTCTTCCCTACCTTATTCCTGTGCTGAGATACAGGCTGCTCCAACCTGCTGTAAAATGCTTGATTTCGAGAGTGAGCGAAACTAATGAAAACATTGTTGGGGTAAAACCTAAAGGGAAAGACCTAGCACCAAATTGCATCGGCCATCTGATCTAACTTCTGGAGGCAGTCAAAATGATCCTTAGAATTCTTCCCTACCTTATTCCTGTGCTGAGATACAGGCTGCTCCAACCTGCTGTAAAATTCTTGATTTCGAGAGTGATCGAAACTAATGAAAACATTGTTGGGGTAAAACCTAAAGGGAAAGACCTAGCACCAAATCCAATTTGCCATCTGATCTAACTTCTGGAGGCAGTCAAAATGATCCTTAGAATTCTTCCCTACCTTATTCCTGTGCTGAGATACAGGCTGCTCCAACCTGCTGTAAAATGCTTGATTTCGAGAGTGAGCGAAACTAATGAAAACATTGTTGGGGTAAAACCTAAAGGGAAAGACCTAGCACCAAATCCAATTTGCCATCTGATCTAACTTTTGGAGGCAGTCAAAATGATCCTTAGAATTCTTCCCTACCTTATTCCTGTGCTGAGATACAGGCTGCTCCAACCTGCTGTAAAATGCTTGATTTCGAGAGTGAGTGAAACTAATGAAAACATTGTTGGGGTAAAACCTAAAGGGAAAGACCTAGCACCAAATCCAATTTGCCATCTGATCTAACTTCTGGAGGCAGTCAAAATGATCCTTAGAATTCTTCCCTACCTTATTCCTGTGCTGAGATACAGGCTGCTCCAACCTGCTGTAAAATGCTTGATTTCGAGAGTGAGCGAAACTAATGAAAACATTGTTGGGGTAAAACCTAAAGGGAAAGACCTAGCACCAAATCCAATTTGCCATCTGATCTAACTTCTGGAGGCAGTCAAAATGAGTATTTGAATTCTTCCCTACCTTATTCCTGTGCTGAGATACAGGCTGCTCCAACCTGCTGTAAAATGCTTGATTTCGAGAGTGAGCGAAACTAATGAAAACATTGTTGGGTAAAACCTAAAGGGAAAGGCCTAGCACCAAATCCAATTTGCCATCTGATCTAACTTCTGGAGGCAGTCAAAATGATCCTTAGAATTCTTCCCTACCTTATTCCTGTGCTGAGATACAGGCTGCTCCAACCTGCTGTAAAATGCTTGATTTCGAGAGTGAGCGAAACTAATGAAAACATTGTTGGGGTAAAACCTAAAGGGAAAGACCTAGCACCAAATCCAATTTGCCATCTGATCTAACTTCTGGAGGCAGTCAAAATGATCCTTAGAATTCTTCCCTACCTTATTCCTGTGCTGAGATACAGGCTGCTCCAACCTGCTGTAAAATGCTTGATTTCGAGAGTGAGCGAAACTAATGAAAACATTGTTGGGGTAAAACCTAAAGGGAAAGACCTAGCACCAAATTGCATTGGCCATCTGATCTAACTTCTGGAGGCAGTCAAAATGAGTATTTGAATTCTTCCCTACCTTATTCCTCTGCTGAGATACAGGCTGCTCCAACTTGCTGTAAAATGCTTGATTTCGA
Organism: Melanerpes formicivorus; assembly: GCF_026170545.1. NCBI lineage: Eukaryota > Metazoa > Chordata > Aves > Piciformes > Picidae > Melanerpes > Melanerpes formicivorus. The sequence goes on from NW_027143875.1 coordinate 39,213, forward strand.
GAGTGAGCGAAACTAATCAAAACATTGTTCGAGTAAAACCTAAAGGGAAAGACCTAGCACCAAATCCAATTTGCCATCTGATCTAACTTCTGGAGGCAGTCAAAATGATCCTTAGAATTCTTCCCTACCTTATTCCTGTGCTGAGATACAGGCTGCTCCAACCTGCTGTAAAATGCTTGATTTCGAGAGTGAGCGAAACTAATGAAAACATTGTTGGGGTAAAACCTAAAGGGAAAGACCTAGCACCAAATCCAATTTGCCATCTGATCTAACTTCTGGAGGCAGTCAAAATGATCCTTAGAATTCTTCCCTACCTTATTCCTGTGCTGAGATACAGGCTGCTCCAACCTGCTGTAAAATGCTTGATTTCGAGAGTGAGCGAAACTAATGAAAATATTGTTGGGGTAAAACCTAAAGGGAAAGACCTAGCACCAAATCGCATTGGCCATCTGATCTAACTTCTGGAGGCAGTCAAAATGATCCTTAGAATTCTTCCCTACCTTATTCCTGTGCTGAGATACAGGCTGCTCCAACCTGCTGTAAAATGCTTGATTTCGAGAGTGAGCGAAACTAATGAAAACATTGTTGGAGTAAAACCTAAAGGGAAAGACCTAGCACCAAATCCAATTTGCCATCTGATCTAACTTCTGGAGGCAGTCAAAATGATCCTTAGAATTCTTCCCTACCTTATTCCTGTGCTGAGATACAGGCTGCTCCAACCTGCTGTAAAATGCTTGATTTCGAGAGTGAGCGAAACTAATGAAAACATTGTTGGGGTAAAACCTAAAGGGAAAGACCTAGCACCAAATCCAATTTGCCATCTGATCTAACTTCTGGAGGCAGTCAAAATGATCCTTAGAATTCTTCCCTACCTTATTCCTGTGCTGAGATACAGGCTGCTCCAACCTGCTGTAAAATGCTTGATTTCGAGAGTGAGCGAAACTAATGAAAACATTGTTGGGGTAAAACCTAAAGGGAAAGACCTAGCACCAAATCCAATTTGCCATCTGATCTAACTTCTGGAGGCAGTCAAAATGATCCTTAGAGTTCTTCCCTACCTTATTCCTGTGCTGAGATACAGGCTGCTCCAACCTGCTGTAAAATGCTTGATTTCGAGAGTGAGCGAAACTAATGAAAACATTGTTGGGGTAAAACCTAAAGGGAAAGACCTAGCACCAAATCCAATTTGCCATCTGATCTAACTTCTGGAGGCAGTCAAAATGATCCTTAGAATTCTTCCCTACCTTATTCCTGTGCTGAGATACAGGCTGCTCCAACCTGCTGTAAAATGCTTGATTTCGAGAGTGAGCGAAACTAATGAAAACATTGTTGGGGTAAAACCTAAAGGGAAAGACCTAGCACCAAATCCAATTTGCCATCTGATCTAACTTCTGGAGGCAGTCAAAATGATCCTTAGAATTCTTCCCTACCTTATTCCTGTGCTGAGATACAGGCTGCTCCAACCTGCTGTAAAATGCTTGATTTCGAGAGTGAGCGAAACTAATGAAAACATTGTTGGGGTAAAACCTAAAGGGAAAGACCTAGCACCAAATCCAATATGCCATCTGATCTAACTTCTGGAGGCAGTCAAAATGATCCTTAGAATTCTTCCCTACCTTATTCCTGTGCTGAGATACAGGCTGCTCCAACCTGCTGTAAAATGCTTGATTTCGAGAGTGAGCGAAACTAATGAAAACATTGTTGGGGTAAAACCTAAAGGGAAAGACCTAGCACCAAATCCAATTTGCCATCTGATCTAACTTCTGGAGGCAGTCAAAATGATCCTTAGAATTCTTCCCTACCTTATTCCTGTGCTGAGATACAGGCTGCTCCAACCTGCTGTAAAATGCTTGATTTCGAGAGTGAGCGAAACTAATGAAAACATTGTTGGGGTAAAACCTAAAGGGAAAGACCTAGCACCAAATCCAATTTGCCATCTGATCTAACTTCTGGAGGCAGTCAAAATGATCCTTAGAATTCTTCCCTACCTTATTCCTGTGCTGAGATACAGGCTGCTCCAACCTGCTGTAAAATGCTTGATTTCGAGAGTGAGCGAAACTAATGAAAACATTGTTGGGGTAAAACCTAAAGGGAAAGACCTAGCACCAAATCCAATTTGCCATCTGATCTAACTTCTGGAGGCAGTCAAAATGATCCTTAGAATTCTTCCCTACCTTATTCCTGTGCTGAGATACAGGCTGCTCCAACCTGCTGTAAAATGCTTGATTTCGAGAGTGAGCGAAACTAATGAAAACATTGTTGGGGTAAAACCTAAAGGGAAAGACCTAGCACCAAATCCAATTGGCCATCTGATCTAACTTCTGGAGGCAGTCAAAATGATCCTTAGAATTCTTCCCTACCTTATTCCTGTGCTGAGATACAGGCTGCTCCAACCTGCTGTAAAATGCTTGATTTCGAGAGTGAGCGAAACTAATGAAAACATTGTTGGGGTAAAACCTAAAGGGAAAGACCTAGCACCAAATCCAATTTGCCATCTGATCTAACTTCTGGAGGCAGTCAAAATGAGTATTTGAATTCTTCCCTACCTTATTCCTGTGCTGAGATACAGGCTGCTCCAACCTGCTGTAAAATGCTTGATTTCGAGAGTGAGCGAAACTAATGAAAACATTGTTGGGGTAAAACCTAAAGGGAAAGGCCTAGCACCAAATCCAATTTGCCATCTGATCTAACTTCTGGAGGCAGTCAAAATGATCCTTAGAATTCTTCCCTACCTTATTCCTGTGCTGAGATACAGGCTGCTCCAACCTGCTGTAAAATGCTTGATTTCGAGAGTGAGCGAAACTAATCAAAACATTGTTGGAGTAAAACCTAAAGGGAAAGACCTAGCACCAAATCCAATTTGCCATCTGATCTAACTTCTGGAGGCAGTCAAAATGATCCTTAGAATTCTTCCCTACCTTATTCCTGTGCTGAGATACAGGCTGCTCCAACCTGCTGTAAAATGCTTGATTTCGAGAGTGAGCGAAACTAATGAAAACATTGTTGGGGTAAAACCTAAAGGGAAAGACCTAGCACCAAATTCCATTGGCCATCTGATCTAACTTCTGGAGGCAGTCAAAATGATCCTTAGAATTCTTCCCTACCTTATTCCTGTGCTGAGATACAGGCTGCTCCAACCTGCTGTAAAATGCTTGATTTCGAGAGTGAGCGAAACTAATGAAAACATTGTTGGGGTAAAACCTAAAGGGAAAGACCTAGCACCAAATTCCATTGGCCATCTGATCTAACTTCTGGAGGCAGTCAAAATGATCCTTAGAATTCTTCCCTACCTTATTCCTGTGCTGAGATACAGGCTGCTCCAACCTGCTGTAAAATGCTTGATTTCGAGAGTGAGCGAAACTAATGAAAACATTGTTGGGGTAAAACCTAAAGGGAAAGACCTAGCACCAAATCCAACTTGCCATCTGATCTAACTTCTGCAGGCAGTCAAAATGAGTATTTGAATTCTTCCCTACCTTATTCCTGTGCTGAGATACAGGCTGCTCCAACCTGCTGTAAAATGCTTGATTTCGAGAGTGAGCGAAACTAATGAAAACATTGTTGGAGTAAAACCTAAAGGGAAAGACCTAGCACCAAATCCAATTTGCCATCTGATCTAACTTCTGGAGGCAGTCAAAATGAGTATTTGAATTCTTCCCTACCTTATTCCTGTGCTGAGATACAGGCTGCTCCAACCTGCTGTAAAATGCTTGATTTCGAGAGTGAGCGAAACTAATGAAAACATTGTTGGGGTAAAACCTAAAGGGAAAGACCTAGCACCAAATCCAATTTGCCATCTGATCTAACTTCTGGAGGCAGTCAAAATGATCCTTAGAATTCTTCCCTACCTTATTCCTGTGCTGAGATACAGGCTGCTCCAACCTGCTGTAAAATGCTTGATTTCGAGAGTGAGCGAAACTAATGAAAACATTGTTGGGGTAAAACCTAAAGGGAAAGGCCTAGCACCAAATCCAATTTGCCATCTGATCTAACTTCTGGAGGCAGTCAAAATGATCCTTAGAATTCTTCCCTACCTTATTCCTGTGCTGAGATACAGGCTGCTCCAACCTGCTGTAAAATGCTTGATTTCGAGAGTGAGCGAAACTAATCAAAACATTGTTGGAGTAAAACCTAAAGGGAAAGACCTAGCACCAAATCCAATTTGCCATCTGATCTAACTTCTGGAGGCAGTCAAAATGATCCTTAGAATTCTTCCCTACCTTATTCCTGTGCTGAGATACAGGCTGCTCCAACCTGCTGTAAAATGCTTGATTTCGAGAGTGAGCGAAACTAATGAAAACATTGTTGGGGTAAAACCTAAAGGGAAAGACCTAGCACCAAATCCAATTTGCCATCTGATCTAACTTCTGGAGGCAGTCAAAATGATCCTTAGAATTCTTCCCTACCTTATTCCTGTGCTGAGATACAGGCTGCTCCAACCTGCTGTAAAATGCTTGATTTCGAGAGTGAGCGAAACTAATGAAAACATTGTTGGGGTAAAACCTAAAGGGAAAGACCTAGCACCAAATTCCATTGGCCATCTGATCTAACTTCTGGAGGCAGTCAAAATGATCCTTAGAATTCTTCCCTACCTTATTCCTGTGCTGAGATACAGGCTGCTCCAACCTGCTGTAAAATGCTTGATTTCGAGAGTGAGCGAAACTAATGAAAACATTGTTGGGGTAAAACCTAAAGGGAAAGACCTAGCACCAAATCCAATTTGCCATCTGATCTAACTTCTGGAGGCAGTCAAAATGATCCTTAGAATTCTTCCCTACCTTATTCCTGTGCTGAGATACAGGCTGCTCCAACCTGCTGTAAAATGCTTGATTTCGAGAGTGAGCGAAACTAATGAAAACATTGTTGGGGTAAAACCTAAAGGGAAAGACCTAGCACCAAATTGCATTGGCCATCTGATCTAACTTCTGGAGGCAGTCAAAATGAGTATTTGAATTCTTCCCTACCTTATTCCTGTGCTGAGATACAGGCTGCTCCAACCTGCTGTAAAATGCTTGATTTCGAGAGGTGAGCGAAACTAATGAAAACATTGTTGGGGTAAAACCTAAAGGGAAAGACCTAGCACCAAATCCAATTTGCCATCTGATCTAACTTCTGGAGGCAGTCAAAATGATCCTTAGAATTCTTCCCTACCTTATTCCTGTGCTGAGATACAGGCTGCTCCAACCTGCTGTAAAATGCTTGATTTCGAGAGTGAGCGAAACTAATGAAAACATTGTTGGGGTAAAACCTAAAGGGAAAGACCTAGCACCAAATTGCATTGGCCATCTGATCTAACTTCTGGAGGCAGTCAAAATGAGTATTTGAATTCTTCCCTACCTTATTCCTGTGCTGAGATACAGGCTGCTCCAACCTGCTGTAAAATGCTTGATTTCGAGAGTGAGCGAAACTAATGAAAACATTGTTGGGGTAAAACCTAAAGGGAAAGACCTAGCACCAAATTGCATTGGCCATCTGATCTAACTTCTGGAGGCAGTCAAAATGATCCTTAGAATTCTTCCCTACCTTATTACTGTGCTGAGATACAGGCTGCTCCAACCTGCTGTAAAATGCTTGATTTCGAGAGTGAGCGAAACTAATGAAAACATTGTTGGGGTAAAACCTAAAGGGAAAGACCTAGCACCAAATCCAATTTGCCATCTGATCTAACTTCTGGAGGCAGTCAAAATGATCCTTAGAATTCTTCCCTACCTTATTCCTGTGCTGAGATACAGGCTGCTCCAACCTGCTGTAAAATGCTTGATTTCGAGAGTGAGCGAAACTAATGAAAACATTGTTGGGGTAAAACCTAAAGGGAAAGGCCTAGCACCAAATCCAATTTGCCATCTGATCTAACTTCTGGAGGCAGTCAAAATGATCCTTAGAATTCTTCCCTACCTTATTCCTGTGCTGAGATACAGGCTGCTCCAACCTGCTGTAAAATGCTTGATTTCGAGAGTGAGCGAAACTAATGAAAACATTGTTGGGGTAAAACCTAAAGGGAAAGACCTAGCACCAAATCCAATTTGCCATCTGATCTAACTTCTGGAGGCAGTCAAAATGATCCTTAGAATTCTTCCCTACCTTATTCCTGTGCTGAGATACAGGCTGCTCCAACCTGCTGTAAAATGCTTGATTTCGAGAGTGAGCGAAACTAATGAAAACATTGTTGGGGTAAAACCTAAAGGGAAAGACCTAGCACCAAATTGCATTGGCCATCTGATCTAACTTCTGGAGGCAGTCAAAATGATACTTAGAATTCTTCCCTACCTTATTCCTGTGCTGAGATACAGGCTGCTCCAACCTGCTGTAAAATGCTTGATTTCGAGAGTGAGCGAAACTAATGAAAACATTGTTGGGGTAAAACCTAAAGGGAAAGACCTAGAACCAAATTGCATTGGCCATCTGATCTAACTTCTGGAGGCAGTCAAAATGAGTATTTGAATTCTTCCCTACCTTATTCCTGTGCTGAGATACAGGCTGCTCCAACCTGCTGTAAAATGCTTGATTTCGAGAGTGAGCGAAACTAATGAAAACATTGTTGGGGTAAAACCTAAAGGGAAAGACCTAGCACCAAATCCAATTTGCCATCTGATCTAACTTCTGGAGGCAGTCAAAATGATCCTTAGAATTCTTCCCTACCTTATTCCTGTGCTGAGATACAGGCTGCTCCAACCTGCTGTAAAATGCTTGATTTCGAGAGTGAGCGAAACTAATGAAAACATTGTTGGGGTAAAACCTAAAGGGAAAGGCCTAGCACCAAATCCAATTTGCCATCTGATCTAACTTCTGGAGGCAGTCAAAATGATCCTTAGAATTCTTCCCTACCTTATTCCTGTGCTGAGATACAGGCTGCTCCAACCTGCTGTAAAATGCTTGATTTCGAGAGTGAGCGAAACTAA
>NW_027143876.1:0-45000 GCF_026170545.1 Melanerpes formicivorus
ACAGGAATAAGGTAGGGAAGAATTCTAAGGATCATTTTGACTGCCTCCAGAAGTTAGATCAGATGGCAAATTGGATTTGGTGCTAGGTCTTTCCCTTTAGGTTTTACCCCAACAATGTTTTCATTAGTTTCGCTCACTCTCGAAATCAAGCATTTTACAGCAGGTTGGAGCAGCCTGTATCTCAGCACAGGAATAAGGTAGGGAAGAATTCTAAGGATCATTTTGACTGCCTCCAGAAGTTAGATCAGATGGCAAATTGGATTTGGTGCTAGGTCTTTCCCTTTAGGTTTTACCCCAACAATGTTTTCATTAGTTTCGCTCACTCTCGAAATCAAGCATTTTACAGCAGGTTGGAGCAGCCTGTATCTCAGCACAGGAATAAGGTAGGGAAGAATTCTAAGGATCATTTTGACTGCCTCCAGAAGTTAGATCAGATGGCAAATTGGATTTGGTGCTAGGTCTTTCCCTTTAGGTTTTACCCCAACAATGTTTTCATTAGTTTCGCTCACTCTCGAAATCAAGCATTTTACAGCAGGTTGGAGCAGCCTGTATCTCAGCACAGGAATAAGGTAGGGAAGAATTCTAAGGATCATTTTGACTGCCTCCAGAAGTTAGATCAGATGGCAAATTGGATTTGGTGCTAGGTCTTTCCCTTTAGGTTTTACCCCAACAATGTTTTCATTAGTTTCGCTCACTCTCGAAATCAAGCATTTTACAGCAGGTTGGAGCAGCCTGTATCTCAGCACAGGAATAAGGTAGGGAAGAATTCTAAGGATCATTTTGACTGCCTCCAGAAGTTAGATCAGATGGCAAATTGGATTTGGTGCTAGGTCTTTCCCTTTAGGTTTTACCCCAACAATGTTTTCATTAGTTTCGCTCACTCTCGAAATCAAGCATTTTACAGCAGGTTGGAGCAGCCTGTATCTCAGCACAGGAATAAGGTAGGGAAGAATTCTAAGGATCATTTTGACTGCCTCCAGAAGTTAGATCAGATGGCAAATTGGATTTGGTGCTAGGTCTTTCCCTTTAGGTTTTACCCCAACAATGTTTTCATTAGTTTCGCTCACTCTCGAAATCAAGCATTTTACAGCAGGTTGGAGCAGCCTGTATCTCAGCACAGGAATAAGGTAGGGAAGAATTCTAAGGATCATTTTGACTGCCTCCAGAAGTTAGATCAGATGGCCAATGGAATTTGGTGCTAGGTCTTTCCCTTTAGGTTTTACCCCAACAATGTTTTCATTAGTTTCGCTCACTCTCGAAATCAAGCATTTTACAGCAGGTTGGAGCAGCCTGTATCTCAGCACAGGAATAAGGTAGGGAAGAATTCTAAGGATCATTTTGACTGCCTCCAGAAGTTAGATCAGATGGCCAATGGAATTTGGTGCTAGGTCTTTCCCTTTAGGTTTTACCCCAACAATGTTTTCATTAGTTTCGCTCACTCTCGAAATCAAGCATTTTACAGCAGGTTGGAGCAGCCTGTATCTCAGCACAGGAATAAGGTAGGGAAGAATTCTAAGGATCATTTTGACTGCCTCCAGAAGTTAGATCAGATGGCAAATTGGATTTGGTGCTAGGTCTTTCCCTTTAGGTTTTACCCCAACAATGTTTTCATTAGTTTCGCTCACTCTCGAAATCAAGCATTTTACAGCAGGTTGGAGCAGCCTGTATCTCAGCACAGGAATAAGGTAGGGAAGAATTCTAAGGATCATTTTGACTGCCTCCAGAAGTTAGATCAGATGGCAAATTGGATTTGGTGCTAGGTCTTTCCCTTTAGGTTTTACCCCAACAATGTTTTCATTAGTTTCGCTCACTCTCGAAATCAAGCATTTTACAGCAGGTTGGAGCAGCCTGTATCTCAGCACAGGAATAAGGTAGGGAAGAATTCTAAGGATCATTTTGACTGCCTCCAGAAGTTAGATCAGATGGCCAATTGGATTTGGTGCTAGGTCTTTCCCTTTAGGTTTTACCCCAACAATGTTTTCATTAGTTTCGCTCACTCTCGAAATCAAGCATTTTACAGCAGGTTGGAGCAGCCTGTATCTCAGCACAGGAATAAGGTAGGGAAGAATTCTAAGGATCATTTTGACTGCCTCCAGAAGTTAGATCAGATGGCCAATTGGATTTGGTGCTAGGTCTTTCCCTTTAGGTTTTACCCCAACAATGTTTTCATTAGTTTCGCTCACTCTCGAAATCAAGCATTTTACAGCAGGTTGGAGCAGCCTGTATCTCAGCACAGGAATAAGGTAGGGAAGAATTCTAAGGATCATTTTGACTGCCTCCAGAAGTTAGATCAGATGGCCAATGGAATTTGGTGCTAGGTCTTTCCCTTTAGGTTTTACCCCAACAATGTTTTCATTAGTTTCGCTCACTCTCGAAATCAAGCATTTTACAGCAGGTTGGAGCAGCCTGTATCTCAGCACAGGAATAAGGTAGGGAAGAATTCTAAGGATCATTTTGACTGCCTCCAGAAGTTAGATCAGATGGCCAATTGGAATTTGGTGCTAGGTCTTTCCCTTTAGGTTTTACCCCAACAATGTTTTCATTAGTTTCGCTCACTCTCGAAATCAAGCATTTTACAGCAGGTTGGAGCAGCCTGTATCTCAGCACAGGAATAAGGTAGGGAAGAATTCTAAGGATCATTTTGACTGCCTCCAGAAGTTAGATCAGATGGCAAATTGGATTTGGTGCTAGGTCTTTCCCTTTAGGTTTTACCCCAACAATGTTTTCATTAGTTTCGCTCACTCTCGAAATCAAGCATTTTACAGCAGGTTGGAGCAGCCTGTATCTCAGCACAGGAATAAGGTAGGGAAGAATTCTAAGGATCATTTTGACTGCCTCCAGAAGTTAGATCAGATGGCAAATTGGATTTGGTGCTAGGTCTTTCCCTTTAGGTTTTACCCCAACAATGTTTTCATTAGTTTCGCTCACTCTCGAAATCAAGCATTTTACAGCAGGTTGGAGCAGCCTGTATCTCAGCACAGGAATAAGGTAGGGAAGAATTCTAAGGATCATTTTGACTGCCTCCAGAAGTTAGATCAGATGGCCAATTGGATTTGGTGCTAGGTCTTTCCCTTTAGGTTTTACCCCAACAATGTTTTCATTAGTTTCGCTCACTCTCGAAATCAAGCATTTTACAGCAGGTTGGAGCAGCCTGTATCTCAGCACAGGAATAAGGTAGGGAAGAATTCTAAGGATCATTTTGACTGCCTCCAGAAGTTAGATCAGATGGCCAATTGGATTTGGTGCTAGGTCTTTCCCTTTAGGTTTTACCCCAACAATGTTTTCATTAGTTTCGCTCACTCTCGAAATCAAGCATTTTACAGCAGGTTGGAGCAGCCTGTATCTCAGCACAGGAATAAGGTAGGGAAGAATTCTAAGGATCATTTTGACTGCCTCCAGAAGTTAGATCAGATGGCAAATTGGATTTGGTGCTAGGTCTTTCCCTTTAGGTTTTACCCCAACAATGTTTTCATTAGTTTCGCTCACTCTCGAAATCAAGCATTTTACAGCAGGTTGGAGCAGCCTGTATCTCAGCACAGGAATAAGGTAGGGAAGAATTCTAAGGATCATTTTGACTGCCTCCAGAAGTTAGATCAGATGGCAAATTGGATTTGGTGCTAGGTCTTTCCCTTTAGGTTTTACCCCAACAATGTTTTCATTAGTTTCGCTCACTCTCGAAATCAAGCATTTTACAGCAGGTTGGAGCAGCCTGTATCTCAGCACAGGAATAAGGTAGGGAAGAATTCTAAGGATCATTTTGACTGCCTCCAGAAGTTAGATCAGATGGCAAATTGGATTTGGTGCTAGGTCTTTCCCTTTAGGTTTTACCCCAACAATGTTTTCATTAGTTTCGCTCACTCTCGAAATCAAGCATTTTACAGCAGGTTGGAGCAGCCTGTATCTCAGCACAGGAATAAGGTAGGGAAGAATTCTAAGGATCATTTTGACTGCCTCCAGAAGTTAGATCAGATGGCAAATTGGATTTGGTGCTAGGTCTTTCCCTTTAGGTTTTACCCCAACAATGTTTTCATTAGTTTCGCTCACTCTCGAAATCAAGCATTTTACAGCAGGTTGGAGCAGCCTGTATCTCAGCACAGGAATAAGGTAGGGAAGAATTCTAAGGATCATTTTGACTGCCTCCAGAAGTTAGATCAGATGGCAAATTGGATTTGGTGCTAGGTCTTTCCCTTTAGGTTTTACCCCAACAATGTTTTCATTAGTTTCGCTCACTCTCGAAATCAAGCATTTTACAGCAGGTTGGAGCAGCCTGTATCTCAGCACAGGAATAAGGTAGGGAAGAATTCTAAGGATCATTTTGACTGCCTCCAGAAGTTAGATCAGATGGCAAATTGGATTTGGTGCTAGGTCTTTCCCTTTAGGTTTTACCCCAACAATGTTTTCATTAGTTTCGCTCACTCTCGAAATCAAGCATTTTACAGCAGGTTGGAGCAGCCTGTATCTCAGCACAGGAATAAGGTAGGGAAGAATTCTAAGGATCATTTTGACTGCCTCCAGAAGTTAGATCAGATGGCAAATTGGATTTGGTGCTAGGTCTTTCCCTTTAGGTTTTACCCCAACAATGTTTTCATTAGTTTCGCTCACTCTCGAAATCAAGCATTTTACAGCAGGTTGGAGCAGCCTGTATCTCAGCACAGGAATAAGGTAGGGAAGAATTCTAAGGATCATTTTGACTGCCTCCAGAAGTTAGATCAGATGGCAAATTGGATTTGGTGCTAGGTCTTTCCCTTTAGGTTTTACCCCAACAATGTTTTCATTAGTTTCGCTCACTCTCGAAATCAAGCATTTTACAGCAGGTTGGAGCAGCCTGTATCTCAGCACAGGAATAAGGTAGGGAAGAATTCTAAGGATCATTTTGACTGCCTCCAGAAGTTAGATCAGATGGCAAATTGGATTTGGTGCTAGGTCTTTCCCTTTAGGTTTTACCCCAACAATGTTTTCATTAGTTTCGCTCACTCTCGAAATCAAGCATTTTACAGCAGGTTGGAGCAGCCTGTATCTCAGCACAGGAATAAGGTAGGGAAGAATTCTAAGGATCATTTTGACTGCCTCCAGAAGTTAGATCAGATGGCAAATGGATTTGGTGCTAGGTCTTTCCCTTTAGGTTTTACCCCAACAATGTTTTCATTAGTTTCGCTCACTCTCGAAATCAAGCATTTTACAGCAGGTTGGAGCAGCCTGTATCTCAGCACAGGAATAAGGTAGGGAAGAATTCTAAGGATCATTTTGACTGCCTCCAGAAGTTAGATCAGATGGCCAATGGAATTTGGTGCTAGGTCTTTCCCTTTAGGTTTTACCCCAACAATGTTTTCATTAGTTTCGCTCACTCTCGAAATCAAGCATTTTACAGCAGGTTGGAGCAGCCTGTATCTCAGCACAGGAATAAGGTAGGGAAGAATTCTAAGGATCATTTTGACTGCCTCCAGAAGTTAGATCAGATGGCCAATGGAATTTGGTGCTAGGTCTTTCCCTTTAGGTTTTACCCCAACAATGTTTTCATTAGTTTCGCTCACTCTCGAAATCAAGCATTTTACAGCAGGTTGGAGCAGCCTGTATCTCAGCACAGGAATAAGGTAGGGAAGAATTCTAAGGATCATTTTGACTGCCTCCAGAAGTTAGATCAGATGGCAAATTGGATTTGGTGCTAGGTCTTTCCCTTTAGGTTTTACCCCAACAATGTTTTCATTAGTTTCGCTCACTCTCGAAATCAAGCATTTTACAGCAGGTTGGAAGCAGCCTGTATCTCAGCACAGGAATAAGGTAGGGAAGAATTCTAAGGATCATTTTGACTGCCTCCAGAAGTTAGATCAGATGGCCAATTGGATTTGGTGCTAGGTCTTTCCCTTTAGGTTTTACCCCCAACAATGTTTTCATTAGTTTCGCTCACTCTCGAAATCAAGCATTTTACAGCAGGTTGGAGCAGCCTGTATCTCAGCACAGGAATAAGGTAGGGAAGAATTCTAAGGATCATTTTGACTGCCTCCAGAAGTTAGATCAGATGGCCAATTGGATTTGGTGCTAGGTCTTTCCCTTTAGGTTTTACCCCAACAATGTTTTCATTAGTTTCGCTCACTCTCGAAATCAAGCATTTTACAGCAGGTTGGAGCAGCCTGTATCTCAGCACAGGAATAAGGTAGGGAAGAATTCTAAGGATCATTTTGACTGCCTCCAGAAGTTAGATCAGATGGCCAATTGGATTTGGTGCTAGGTCTTTCCCTTTAGGTTTTACCCCAACAATGTTTTCATTAGTTTCGCTCACTCTCGAAATCAAGCATTTTACAGCAGGTTGGAGCAGCCTGTATCTCAGCACAGGAATAAGGTAGGGAAGAATTCTAAGGATCATTTTGACTGCCTCCAGAAGTTAGATCAGATGGCCAATGGAATTTGGTGCTAGGTCTTTCCCTTTAGGTTTTACCCCAACAATGTTTTCATTAGTTTCGCTCACTCTCGAAATCAAGCATTTTACAGCAGGTTGGAGCAGCCTGTATCTCAGCACAGGAATAAGGTAGGGAAGAATTCTAAGGATCATTTTGACTGCCTCCAGAAGTTAGATCAGATGGCCAATGGATTTGGTGCTAGGTCTTTCCCTTTAGGTTTTACCCCAACAATGTTTTCATTAGTTTCGCTCACTCTCGAAATCAAGCATTTTACAGCAGGTTGGAGCAGCCTGTATCTCAGCACAGGAATAAGGTAGGGAAGAATTCTAAGGATCATTTTGACTGCCTCCAGAAGTTAGATCAGATGGCAAATTGGATTTGGTGCTAGGTCTTTCCCTTTAGGTTTTACCCCAACAATGTTTTCATTAGTTTCGCTCACTCTCGAAATCAAGCATTTTACAGCAGGTTGGAGCAGCCTGTATCTCAGCACAGGAATAAGGTAGGGAAGAATTCTAAGGATCATTTTGACTGCCTCCAGAAGTTAGATCAGATGGCAAATTGGATTTGGTGCTAGGTCTTTCCCTTTAGGTTTTACCCCAACAATGTTTTCATTAGTTTCGCTCACTCTCGAAATCAAGCATTTTACAGCAGGTTGGAGCAGCCTGTATCTCAGCACAGGAATAAGGTAGGGAAGAATTCTAAGGATCATTTTGACTGCCTCCAGAAGTTAGATCAGATGGCCAATTGGATTTGGTGCTAGGTCTTTCCCTTTAGGTTTTACCCCAACAATGTTTTCATTAGTTTCGCTCACTCTCGAAATCAAGCATTTTACAGCAGGTTGGAGCAGCCTGTATCTCAGCACAGGAATAAGGTAGGGAAGAATTCTAAGGATCATTTTGACTGCCTCCAGAAGTTAGATCAGATGGCCAATTGGATTTGGTGCTAGGTCTTTCCCTTTAGGTTTTACCCCAACAATGTTTTCATTAGTTTCGCTCACTCTCGAAATCAAGCATTTTACAGCAGGTTGGAGCAGCCTGTATCTCAGCACAGGAATAAGGTAGGGAAGAATTCTAAGGATCATTTTGACTGCCTCCAGAAGTTAGATCAGATGGCCAATGGAATTTGGTGCTAGGTCTTTCCCTTTAGGTTTTACCCCAACAATGTTTTCATTAGTTTCGCTCACTCTCGAAATCAAGCATTTTACAGCAGGTTGGAGCAGCCTGTATCTCAGCACAGGAATAAGGTAGGGAAGAATTCTAAGGATCATTTTGACTGCCTCCAGAAGTTAGATCAGATGGCCAATTGGATTTGGTGCTAGGTCTTTCCCTTTAGGTTTTACCCCAACAATGTTTTCATTAGTTTCGCTCACTCTCGAAATCAAGCATTTTACAGCAGGTTGGAGCAGCCTGTATCTCAGCACAGGAATAAGGTAGGGAAGAATTCTAAGGATCATTTTGACTGCCTCCAGAAGTTAGATCAGATGGCAAATTGGATTTGGTGCTAGGTCTTTCCCTTTAGGTTTTACCCCAACAATGTTTTCATTAGTTTCGCTCACTCTCGAAATCAAGCATTTTACAGCAGGTTGGAGCAGCCTGTATCTCAGCACAGGAATAAGGTAGGGAAGAATTCTAAGGATCATTTTGACTGCCTCCAGAAGTTAGATCAGATGGCCAAATGGATTTGGTGCTAGGTCTTTCCCTTTAGGTTTTACCCCAACAATGTTTTCATTAGTTTCGCTCACTCTCGAAATCAAGCATTTTACAGCAGGTTGGAGCAGCCTGTATCTCAGCACAGGAATAAGGTAGGGAAGAATTCTAAGGATCATTTTGACTGCCTCCAGAAGTTAGATCAGATGGCCAATGGAATTTGGTGCTAGGTCTTTCCCTTTAGGTTTTACCCCAACAATGTTTTCATTAGTTTCGCTCACTCTCGAAATCAAGCATTTTACAGCAGGTTGGAGCAGCCTGTATCTCAGCACAGGAATAAGGTAGGGAAGAATTCTAAGGATCATTTTGACTGCCTCCAGAAGTTAGATCAGATGGCCAATTGGAATTTGGTGCTAGGTCTTTCCCTTTAGGTTTTACCCCAACAATGTTTTCATAGTTTCGCTCACTCTCGAAATCAAGCATTTTACAGCAGGTTGGAGCAGCCTGTATCTCAGCACAGGAATAAGGTAGGGAAGAATTCTAAGGATCATTTTGACTGCCTCCAGAAGTTAGATCAGATGGCAAATTGGATTTGGTGCTAGGTCTTTCCCTTTAGGTTTTACCCCAACAATGTTTTCATTAGTTTCGCTCACTCTCGAAATCAAGCATTTTACAGCAGGTTGGAGCAGCCTGTATCTCAGCACAGGAATAAGGTAGGGAAGAATTCTAAGGATCATTTTGACTGCCTCCAGAAGTTAGATCAGATGGCAAATGGATTTGGTGCTAGGTCTTTCCCTTTAGGTTTTACCCCAACAATGTTTTCATTAGTTTCGCTCACTCTCGAAATCAAGCATTTTACAGCAGGTTGGAGCAGCCTGTATCTCAGCACAGGAATAAGGTAGGGAAGAATTCTAAGGATCATTTTGACTGCCTCCAGAAGTTAGATCAGATGGCAAATGGGATTTGGTGCTAGGTCTTTCCCTTTAGGTTTTACCCCAACAATGTTTTCATTAGTTTCGCTCACTCTCGAAATCAAGCATTTTACAGCAGGTTGGAGCAGCCTGTATCTCAGCACAGGAATAAGGTAGGGAAGAATTCTAAGGATCATTTTGACTGCCTCCAGAAGTTAGATCAGATGGCCAATTGGATTTGGTGCTAGGTCTTTCCCTTTAGGTTTTACCCCAACAATGTTTTCATTAGTTTCGCTCACTCTCGAAATCAAGCATTTTACAGCAGGTTGGAGCAGCCTGTATCTCAGCACAGGAATAAGGTAGGGAAGAATTCTAAGGATCATTTTGACTGCCTCCAGAAGTTAGATCAGATGGCAAATTGGATTTGGTGCTAGGTCTTTCCCTTTAGGTTTTACCCCAACAATGTTTTCATTAGTTTCGCTCACTCTCGAAATCAAGCATTTTACAGCAGGTTGGAGCAGCCTGTATCTCAGCACAGGAATAAGGTAGGGAAGAATTCTAAGGATCATTTTGACTGCCTCCAGAAGTTAGATCAGATGGCAAATTGGATTTGGTGCTAGGTCTTTCCCTTTAGGTTTTACCCCAACAATGTTTTCATTAGTTTCGCTCACTCTCGAAATCAAGCATTTTACAGCAGGTTGGAGCAGCCTGTATCTCAGCACAGGAATAAGGTAGGGAAGAATTCTAAGACTCATTTTGACTGCCTCCAGAAGTTAGATCAGATGGCAAATTGGATTTGGTGCTAGGTCTTTCCCTTTAGGTTTTACCCCAACAATGTTTTCATTAGTTTCGCTCACTCTCGAAATCAAGCATTTTACAGCAGGTTGGAGCAGCCTGTATCTCAGCACAGGAATAAGGTAGGGAAGAATTCTAAGGATCATTTTGACTGCCTCCAGAAGTTAGATCAGATGGCAAATTGGATTTGGTGCTAGGTCTTTCCCTTTAGGTTTTACCCCAACAATGTTTTCATTAGTTTCGCTCACTCTCAAAATCAAGCATTTTACAGCAGGTTGGAGCAGCCTGTATCTCAGCACAGGAATAAGGTAGGGAAGAATTCTAAGGATCATTTTGACTGCCTCCAGAAGTTAGATCAGATGGCAAATTGGATTTGGTGCTAGGTCTTTCCCTTTAGGTTTTACCCCAACAATGTTTTCATTAGTTTCGCTCACTCTCGAAATCAAGCATTTTACAGCAGGTTGGAGCAGCCTGTATCTCAGCCCAGGAATAAGGTAGGGAAGAATTCTAAGGATCATTTTGACTGCCTCCAGAAGTTAGATCAGATGGCAAATTGGATTTGGTGCTAGGTCTTTCCCTTTAGGTTTTACCCCAACAATGTTTTCATTAGTTTCGCTCACTCTCGAAATCAAGCATTTTACAGCAGGTTGGAGCAGCCTGTATCTCAGCACAGGAATAAGGTAGGGAAGAATTCTAAGGATCATTTTGACTGCCTCCAGAAGTTAGATCAGATGGCCAATTGGAATTTGGTGCTAGGTCTTTCCCTTTAGGTTTTACCCCAACAATGTTTTCATTAGTTTCGCTCACTCTCGAAATCAAGCATTTTACAGCAGGTTGTAGCAGCCTGTATCTCAGCACAGGAATAAGGTAGGGAAGAATTCTAAGGATCATTTTGACTGCCTCCAGAAGTTAGATCAGATGGCCAATTGGATTTGGTGCTAGGTCTTTCCCTTTAGGTTTTACCCCAACAATGTTTTCATTAGTTTCGCTCACTCTCGAAATCAAGCATTTTACAGCAGGTTGGAGCAGCCTGTATCTCAGCACAGGAATAAGGTAGGGAAGAATTCTAAGGATCATTTTGACTGCCTCCAGAAGTTAGATCAGATGGCAAATTGGATTTGGTGCTAGGTCTTTCCCTTTAGGTTTTACCCCAACAATGTTTTCATTAGTTTCGCTCACTCTCGAAATCAAGCATTTTACAGCAGGTTGGAGCAGCCTGTATCTCAGCACAGGAATAAGGTAGGGAAGAATTCTAAGGATCATTTTGACTGCCTCCAGAAGTTAGATCAGATGGCAAATTGGATTTGGTGCTAGGTCTTTCCCTTTAGGTTTTACCCCAACAATGTTTTCATTAGTTTCGCTCACTCTCGAAATCAAGCATTTTACAGCAGGTTGGAGCAGCCTGTATCTCAGCACAGGGAATAAGGTAGGGAAGAATTCTAAGGATCATTTTGACTGCCTCCAGAAGTTAGATCAGATGGCAATTGGATTTGGTGCTAGGTCTTTCCCTTTAGGTTTTACCCCAACAATGTTTTCATTAGTTTCGCTCACTCTCGAAATCAAGCATTTTACAGCAGGTTGGAGCAGCCTGTATCTCAGCACAGGAATAAGGTAGGGAAGAATTCTAAGGATCATTTTGACTGCCTCCAGAAGTTAGATCAGATGGCCAATTGGATTTGGTGCTAGGTCTTTCCCTTTAGGTTTTACCCCAACAATGTTTTCATTAGTTTCGCTCACTCTCGAAATCAAGCATTTTACAGCAGGTTGGAGCAGCCTGTATCTCAGCACAGGAATAAGGTAGGGAAGAATTCTAAGGATCATTTTGACTGCCTCCAGAAGTTAGATCAGATGGCAAATTGGATTTGGTGCTAGGTCTTTCCCTTTAGGTTTTACCCCAACAATGTTTTCATTAGTTTCGCTCACTCTCGAAATCAAGCATTTTACAGCAGGTTGGAGCAGCCTGTATCGCAGCACAGGAATAAGGTAGGGAAGAATTCTAAGGATCATTTTGACTGCCTCCAGAAGTTAGATCAGATGGCAAATTGGATTTGGTGCTAGGTCTTTCCCTTTAGGTTTTACCCCAACAATGTTTTCATTAGTTTCGCTCACTCTCGAAATCAAGCATTTTACAGCAGGTTGGAGCAGCCTGTATCTCAGCACAGGAATAAGGTAGGGAAGAATTCTAAGGATCATTTTGACTGCCCTCCAGAAGTTAGATCAGATGGCAAATTGGATTTGGTGCTAGGTCTTTCCCTTTAGGTTTTACCCCAACAATGTTTTCATTAGTTTCGCTCACTCTCGAAATCAAGCATTTTACAGCAGGTTGGAGCAGCCTGTATCTCAGCACAGGAATAAGGTAGGGAAGAATTCTAAGGATCATTTTGACTGCCTCCAGAAGTTAGATCAGATGGCAAATTGGATTTGGTGCTAGGTCTTTCCCTTTAGGTTTTACCCCAACAATGTTTTCATTAGTTTCGCTCACTCTCGAAATCAAGCATTTTACAGCAGGTTGGAGCAGCCTGTATCTCAGCACAGGAATAAGGTAGGGAAGAATTCTAAGGATCATTTTGACTGCCTCCAGAAGTTAGATCAGATGGCCAATGGGATTTGGTGCTAGGTCTTTCCCTTTAGGTTTTACCCCAACAATGTTTTCATTAGTTTCGCTCACTCTCGAAATCAAGCATTTTACAGCAGGTTGGAGCAGCCTGTATCTCAGCACAGGAATAAGGTAGGGAAGAATTCTAAGGATCATTTTGACTGCCTCCAGAAGTTAGATCAGATGGCAAATGGGATTTGGTGCTAGGTCTTTCCCTTTAGGTTTTACCCCAACAATGTTTTCATTAGTTTCGCTCACTCTCGAAATCAAGCATTTTACAGCAGGTTGGAGCAGCCTGTATCTCAGCACAGGAATAAGGTAGGGAAGAATTCTAAGGATCATTTTGACTGCCTCCAGAAGTTAGATCAGATGGCAAATTGGATTTGGTGCTAGGTCTTTCCCTTTAGGTTTTACCCCAACAATGTTTTCATTAGTTTCGCTCACTCTCGAAATCAAGCATTTTACAGCAGGTTGGAGCAGCCTGTATCTCAGCACAGGAATAAGGTAGGGAAGAATTCTAAGGATCATTTTGACTGCCTCCAGAAGTTAGATCAGATGGCAAATTGGATTTGGTGCTAGGTCTTTCCCTTTAGGTTTTACCCCAACAATGTTTTCATTAGTTTCGCTCACTCTCGAAATCAAGCATTTTACAGCAGGTTGGAGCAGCCTGTATCTCAGCACAGGAATAAGGTAGGGAAGAATTCTAAGGATCATTTTTGACTGCCTCCAGAAGTTAGATCAGATGGCAAATTGGATTTGGTGCTAGGTCTTTCCCTTTAGGTTTTTACCCCAACAATGTTTTCATTAGTTTCGCTCACTCTCGAAATCAAGCATTTTACAGCAGGTTGGAGCAGCCTGTATCTCAGCACAGGAATAAGGTAGGGAAGAATTCTAAGGATCATTTTGACTGCCTCCAGAAGTTAGATCAGATGGCAAATTGGATTTGGTGCTAGGTCTTTCCCTTTAGGTTTTACCCCAACAATGTTTTCATTAGTTTCGCTCACTCTCGAAATCAAGCATTTTACAGCAGGTTGGAGCAGCCTGTATCTCAGCACAGGAATAAGGTAGGGAAGAATTCTAAGGATCATTTTGACTGCCTCCAGAAGTTAGATCAGATGGCAAATTGGATCTGGTGCTAGGTCTTTCCCTTTAGGTTTTACCCCAACAATGTTTTCATTAGTTTCGCTCACTCTCGAAATCAAGCATTTTACAGCAGGTTGGAGCAGCCTGTATCGCAGCACAGGAATAAGGTAGGGAAGAATTCTAAGGATCATTTTGACTGCCTCCAGAAGTTAGATCAGATGGCAAATTGGATTTGGTGCTAGGTCTTTCCCTTTAGGTTTTACCCCAACAATGTTTTCATTAGTTTCGCTCACTCTCGAAATCAAGCATTTTACAGCAGGTTGGAGCAGCCTGTATCTCAGCACAGGAATAAGGTAGGGAAGAATTCTAAGGATCATTTTGACTGCCTCCAGAAGTTAGATCAGATGGCAAATTGGATTTGGTGCTAGGTCTTTCCCTTTAGGTTTTACCCCAACAATGTTTTCATTAGTTTCGCTCACTCTCGAAATCAAGCATTTTACAGCAGGTTGGAGCAGCCTGTATCTCAGCACAGGAATAAGGTAGGGAAGAATTCTAAGGATCATTTTGACTGCCTCCAGAAGTTAGATCAGATGGCCAATGGGATTTGGTGCTAGGTCTTTCCCTTTAGGTTTTACCCCAACAATGTTTTCATTAGTTTCGCTCACTCTCGAAATCAAGCATTTTACAGCAGGTTGGAGCAGCCTGTATCTCAGCACAGGAATAAGGTAGGGAAGAATTCTAAGGATCATTTTGACTGCCTCCAGAAGTTAGATCAGATGGCAAATGGGATTTGGTGCTAGGTCTTTCCCTTTAGGTTTTACCCCAACAATGTTTTCATTAGTTTCGCTCACTCTCGAAATCAAGCATTTTACAGCAGGTTGGAGCAGCCTGTATCTCAGCACAGGAATAAGGTAGGGAAGAATTCTAAGGATCATTTTGACTGCCTCCAGAAGTTAGATCAGATGGCAAATTGGATTTGGTGCTAGGTCTTTCCCTTTAGGTTTTACCCCAACAATGTTTTCATTAGTTTCGCTCACTCTCGAAATCAAGCATTTTACAGCAGGTTGGAGCAGCCTGTATCTCAGCACAGGAATAAGGTAGGGAAGAATTCTAAGGATCATTTTGACTGCCTCCAGAAGTTAGATCAGATGGCAAATTGGATTTGGTGCTAGGTCTTTCCCTTTAGGTTTTACCCCAACAATGTTTTCATTAGTTTCGCTCACTCTCGAAATCAAGCATTTTACAGCAGGTTGGAGCAGCCTGTATCTCAGCACAGGAATAAGGTAGGGAAGAATTCTAAGGATCATTTTGACTGCCTCCAGAAGTTAGATCAGATGGCAAATTGGATTTGGTGCTAGGTCTTTCCCTTTAGGTTTTACCCCAACAATGTTTTCATTAGTTTCGCTCACTCTCGAAATCAAGCATTTTACAGCAGGTTGGAGCAGCCTGTATCTCAGCACAGGAATAAGGTAGGGAAGAATTCTAAGGCTCATTTTGACTGCCTCCAGAAGTTAGATCAGATGGCAAATTGGATTTGGTGCTAGGTCTTTCCCTTTAGGTTTTACCCCAACAATGTTTTCATTAGTTTCGCTCACTCTCGAAATCAAGCATTTTACAGCAGGTTGGAGCAGCCTGTATCTCAGCACAGGAATAAGGTAGGGAAGAATTCTAAGGATCATTTTGACTGCCTCCAGAAGTTAGATCAGATG
The DNA here is from genome assembly GCF_026170545.1 of Melanerpes formicivorus. Lineage (NCBI taxonomy): Eukaryota > Metazoa > Chordata > Aves > Piciformes > Picidae > Melanerpes > Melanerpes formicivorus. Next base: position 15,136 of record NW_027143876.1, read on the forward strand.
GCAAATTGGATTTGGTGCTAGGTCTTTCCCTTTAGGTTTTACCCCAACAATGTTTTCATTAGTTTCGCTCACTCTCGAAATCAAGCATTTTACAGCAGGTTGGAGCAGCCTGTATCTCAGCACAGGAATAAGGTAGGGAAGAATTCTAAGGATCATTTTGACTGCCTCCAGAAGTTAGATCAGATGGCAAATTGGATTTGGTGCTAGGTCTTTCCCTTTAGGTTTTACCCCAACAATGTTTTCATTAGTTTCGCTCACTCTCGAAATCAAGCATTTTACAGCAGGTTGGAGCAGCCTGTATCTCAGCACAGGAATAAGGTAGGGAAGAATTCTAAGGATCATTTTGACTGCCTCCAGAAGTTAGATCAGATGGCAAATTGGATTTGGTGCTAGGTCTTTCCCTTTAGGTTTTACCCCAACAATGTTTTCATTAGTTTCGCTCACTCTCGAAATCAAGCATTTTACAGCAGGTTGGAGCAGCCTGTATCTCAGCACAGGAATAAGGTAGGGAAGAATTCTAAGGATCATTTTGACTGCCTCCAGAAGTTAGATCAGATGGCCAATGGAATTTGGTGCTAGGTCTTTCCCTTTAGGTTTTACCCCAACAATGTTTTCATTAGTTTCGCTCACTCTCGAAATCAAGCATTTTACAGCAGGTTGGAGCAGCCTGTATCTCAGCACAGGAATAAGGTAGGGAAGAATTCTAAGGATCATTTTGACTGCCTCCAGAAGTTAGATCAGATGGCAAATTGGATTTGGTGCTAGGTCTTTCCCTTTAGGTTTTACCCCAACAATGTTTTCATTAGTTTCGCTCACTCTCGAAATCAAGCATTTTACAGCAGGTTGGAGCAGCCTGTATCGCAGCACAGGAATAAGGTAGGGAAGAATTCTAAGGATCATTTTGACTGCCTCCAGAAGTTAGATCAGATGGCAAATTGGATTTGGTGCTAGGTCTTTCCCTTTAGGTTTTACCCCAACAATGTTTTCATTAGTTTCGCTCACTCTCGAAATCAAGCATTTTACAGCAGGTTGGAGCAGCCTGTATCTCAGCACAGGAATAAGGTAGGGAAGAATTCTAAGGATCATTTTGACTGCCTCCAGAAGTTAGATCAGATGGCAAATTGGATTTGGTGCTAGGTCTTTCCCTTTAGGTTTTACCCCAACAATGTTTTCATTAGTTTCGCTCACTCTCGAAATCAAGCATTTTACAGCAGGTTGGAGCAGCCTGTATCTCAGCACAGGAATAAGGTAGGGAAGAATTCTAAGGATCATTTTGACTGCCTCCAGAAGTTAGATCAGATGGCAAATTGGATTTGGTGCTAGGTCTTTCCCTTTAGGTTTTACCCCAACAATGTTTTCATTAGTTTCGCTCACTCTCGAAATCAAGCATTTTACAGCAGGTTGGAGCAGCCTGTATCTCAGCACAGGAATAAGGTAGGGAAGAATTCTAAGGATCATTTTGACTGCCTCCAGAAGTTAGATCAGATGGCAAATTGGATTTGGTGCTAGGTCTTTCCCTTTAGGTTTTACCCCAACAATGTTTTCATTAGTTTCGCTCACTCTCGAAATCAAGCATTTTACAGCAGGTTGGAGCAGCCTGTATCTCAGCACAGGAATAAGGTAGGGAAGAATTCTAAGGATCATTTTGACTGCCTCCAGAAGTTACATCAGATGGCCAATGGAATTTGGTGCTAGGTCTTTCCCTTTAGGTTTTACCCCAACAATGTTTTCATTAGTTTCGCTCACTCTCGAAATCAAGCATTTTACAGCAGGTTGGAGCAGCCTGTATCTCAGCACAGGAATAAGGTAGGGAAGAATTCTAAGGATCATTTTGACTGCCTCCAGAAGTTAGATCAGATGGCAAATTGGATTTGGTGCTAGGTCTTTCCCTTTAGGTTTTACCCCAACAATGTTTTCATTAGTTTCGCTCACTCTCGAAATCAAGCATTTTACAGCAGGTTGGAGCAGCCTGTATCTCAGCACAGGAATAAGGTAGGGAAGAATTCTAAGGATCATTTTGACTGCCTCCAGAAGTTAGATCAGATGGCAAATTGGATTTGGTGCTAGGTCTTTCCCTTTAGGTTTTACCCCAACAATGTTTTCATTAGTTTCGCTCACTCTCGAAATCAAGCATTTTACAGCAGGTTGGAGCAGCCTGTATCTCAGCACAGGAATAAGGTAGGGAAGAATTCTAAGGATCATTTTGACTGCCTCCAGAAGTTAGATCAGATGGCAAATTGGATTTGGTGCTAGGTCTTTCCCTTTAGGTTTTACCCCAACAATGTTTTCATTAGTTTCGCTCACTCTCGAAATCAAGCATTTTACAGCAGGTTGGAGCAGCCTGTATCTCAGCACAGGAATAAGGTAGGGAAGAATTCTAAGGATCATTTTGACTGCCTCCAGAAGTTAGATCAGATGGCAAATTGGATTTGGTGCTAGGTCTTTCCCTTTAGGTTTTACCCCAACAATGTTTTCATTAGTTTCGCTCACTCTCGAAATCAAGCATTTTACAGCAGGTTGGAGCAGCCTGTATCTCAGCACAGGAATAAGGTAGGGAAGAATTCTAAGGATCATTTTGACTGCCTCCAGAAGTTAGATCAGATGGCAAATTGGATTTGGTGCTAGGTCTTTCCCTTTAGGTTTTACCCCAACAATGTTTTCATTAGTTTCGCTCACTCTCGAAATCAAGCATTTTACAGCAGGTTGGAGCAGCCTGTATCTCAGCACAGGAATAAGGTAGGGAAGAATTCTAAGGATCATTTTGACTGCCTCCAGAAGTTAGATCAGATGGCAAATTGGATTTGGTGCTAGGTCTTTCCCTTTAGGTTTTACCCCAACAATGTTTTCATTAGTTTCGCTCACTCTCGAAATCAAGCATTTTACAGCAGGTTGGAGCAGCCTGTATCTCAGCACAGGAATAAGGTAGGGAAGAATTCTAAGGATCATTTTGACTGCCTCCAGAAGTTAGATCAGATGGCAAATTGGATTTGGTGCTAGGTCTTTCCCTTTAGGTTTTACCCCAACAATGTTTTCATTAGTTTCGCTCACTCTCGAAATCAAGCATTTTACAGCAGGTTGGAGCAGCCTGTATCTCAGCACAGGAATAAGGTAGGGAAGAATTCTAAGGATCATTTTGACTGCCTCCAGAAGTTAGATCAGATGGCCAATGGAATTTGGTGCTAGGTCTTTCCCTTTAGGTTTTACCCCAACAATGTTTTCATTAGTTTCGCTCACTCTCGAAATCAAGCATTTTACAGCAGGTTGGAGCAGCCTGTATCTCAGCACAGGAATAAGGTAGGGAAGAATTCTAAGGATCATTTTGACTGCCTCCAGAAGTTAGATCAGATGGCAAATTGGATTTGGTGCTAGGTCTTTCCCTTTAGGTTTTACCCCAACAATGTTTTCATTAGTTTCGCTCACTCTCGAAATCAAGCCTTTTACAGCAGGTTGGAGCAGCCTGTATCTCAGCACAGGAATAAGGTAGGGAAGAATTCTAAGGATCATTTTGACTGCCTCCAGAAGTTAGATCAGATGGCCAATGGAATTTGGTGCTAGGTCTTTCCCTTTAGGTTTTACCCCAACAATGTTTTCATTAGTTTCGCTCACTCTCGAAATCAAGCATTTTACAGCAGGTTGGAGCAGCCTGTATCTCAGCACAGGAATAAGGTAGGGAAGAATTCTAAGGATCATTTTGACTGCCTCCAGAAGTTAGATCAGATGGCAAATTGGATTTGGTGCTAGGTCTTTCCCTTTAGGTTTTACCCCAACAATGTTTTCATTAGTTTCGCTCACTCTCGAAATCAAGCATTTTACAGCAGGTTGGAGCAGCCTGTATCTCAGCACAGGAATAAGGTAGGGAAGAATTCTAAGGATCATTTTGACTGCCTCCAGAAGTTACATCAGATGGCCAATGGAATTTGGTGCTAGGTCTTTCCCTTTAGGTTTTACCCCAACAATGTTTTCATTAGTTTCGCTCACTCTCGAAATCAAGCATTTTACAGCAGGTTGGAGCAGCCTGTATCTCAGCACAGGAATAAGGTAGGGAAGAATTCTAAGGATCATTTTGACTGCCTCCAGAAGTTAGATCAGATGGCAAATTGGATTTGGTGCTAGGTCTTTCCCTTTAGGTTTTACCCCAACAATGTTTTCATTAGTTTCGCTCACTCTCGAAATCAAGCATTTTACAGCAGGTTGGAGCAGCCTGTATCTCAGCCCAGGAATAAGGTAGGGAAGAATTCTAAGGATCATTTTGACTGCCTCCAGAAGTTAGATCAGATGGCAAATTGGATTTGGTGCTAGGTCTTTCCCTTTAGGTTTTACCCCAACAATGTTTTCATTAGTTTCGCTCACTCTCGAAATCAAGCATTTTACAGCAGGTTGGAGCAGCCTGTATCTCAGCACAGGAATAAGGTAGGGAAGAATTCTAAGGATCATTTTGACTGCCTCCAGAAGTTAGATCAGATGGCAAATTGGATTTGGTGCTAGGTCTTTCCCTTTAGGTTTTACCCCAACAATGTTTTCATTAGTTTCGCTCACTCTCGAAATCAAGCATTTTACAGCAGGTTGGAGCAGCCTGTATCGCAGCACAGGAATAAGGTAGGGAAGAATTCTAAGGATCATTTTGACTGCCTCCAGAAGTTAGATCAGATGGCAAATTGGATTTGGTGCTAGGTCTTTCCCTTTAGGTTTTACCCCAACAATGTTTTCATTAGTTTCGCTCACTCTCGAAATCAAGCATTTTACAGCAGGTTGGAGCAGCCTGTATCTCAGCACAGGAATAAGGTAGGGAAGAATTCTAAGGATCATTTTGACTGCCTCCAGAAGTTAGATCAGATGGCCAATGGAATTTGGTGCTAGGTCTTTCCCTTTAGGTTTTACCCCAACAATGTTTTCATTAGTTTCGCTCACTCTCGAAATCAAGCATTTTACAGCAGGTTGGAGCAGCCTGTATCTCAGCACAGGAATAAGGTAGGGAAGAATTCTAAGGATCATTTTGACTGCCTCCAGAAGTTAGATCAGATGGCAAATTGGATTTGGTGCTAGGTCTTTCCCTTTAGGTTTTACCCCAACAATGTTTTCATTAGTTTCGCTCACTCTCGAAATCAAGCATTTTACAGCAGGTTGGAGCAGCCTGTATCTCAGCACAGGAATAAGGTAGGGAAGAATTCTAAGGATCATTTTGACTGCCTCCAGAAGTTAGATCAGATGGCAAATTGGATTTGGTGCTAGGTCTTTCCCTTTAGGTTTTACCCCAACAATGTTTTCATTAGTTTCGCTCACTCTCGAAATCAAGCATTTTACAGCAGGTTGGAGCAGCCTGTATCTCAGCACAGGAATAAGGTAGGGAAGAATTCTAAGGATCATTTTGACTGCCTCCAGAAGTTAGATCAGATGGCAAATTGGATTTGGTGCTAGGTCTTTCCCTTTAGGTTTTACCCCAACAATGTTTTCATTAGTTTCGCTCACTCTCGAAATCAAGCATTTTACAGCAGGTTGGAGCAGCCTGTATCTCAGCACAGGAATAAGGTAGGGAAGAATTCTAAGGATCATTTTGACTGCCTCCAGAAGTTAGATCAGATGGCCAATGGAATTTGGTGCTAGGTCTTTCCCTTTAGGTTTTACCCCAACAATGTTTTCATTAGTTTCGCTCACTCTCGAAATCAAGCATTTTACAGCAGGTTGGAGCAGCCTGTATCTCAGCACAGGAATAAGGTAGGGAAGAATTCTAAGGATCATTTTGACTGCCTCCAGAAGTTAGATCAGATGGCCAATGGAATTTGGTGCTAGGTCTTTCCCTTTAGGTTTTACCCCAACAATGTTTTCATTAGTTTTGCTCACTCTCGAAATCAAGCATTTTACAGCAGGTTGGAGCAGCCTGTATCTCAGCACAGGAATAAGGTAGGGAAGAATTCTAAGGATCATTTTGACTGCCTCCAGAAGTTAGATCAGATGGCAAATTGGATTTGGTGCTAGGTCTTTCCCTTTAGGTTTTACCCCAACAATGTTTTCATTAGTTTCGCTCACTCTCGAAATCAAGCATTTTACAGCAGGTTGGAGCAGCCTGTATCTCAGCACAGGAATAAGGTAGGGAAGAATTCTAAGGATCATTTTGACTGCCTCCAGAAGTTAGATCAGATGGCAAATTGGATTTGGTGCTAGGTCTTTCCCTTTAGGTTTTACCCCAACAATGTTTTCATTAGTTTTGCTCACTCTCGAAATCAAGCATTTTACAGCAGGTTGGAGCAGCCTGTATCTCAGCACAGGAATAAGGTAGGGAAGAATTCTAAGGATCATTTTGACTGCCTCCAGAAGTTAGATCAGATGGCAAATTGGATTTGGTGCTAGGTCTTTCCCTTTAGGTTTTACCCCAACAATGTTTTCATTAGTTTCGCTCACTCTCGAAATCAAGCATTTTACAGCAGGTTGGAGCAGCCTGTATCTCAGCACAGGAATAAGGTAGGGAAGAATTCTAAGGATCATTTTGACTGCCTCCAGAAGTTAGATCAGATGGCAAATTGGATTTGGTGCTAGGTCTTTCCCTTTAGGTTTTACCCCAACAATGTTTTCATTAGTTTCGCTCACTCTCGAAATCAAGCATTTTACAGCAGGTTGGAGCAGCCTGTATCTCAGCACAGGAATAAGGTAGGGAAGAATTCTAAGGATCATTTTGACTGCCTCCAGAAGTTAGATCAGATGGCAAATTGGATTTGGTGCTAGGTCTTTCCCTTTAGGTTTTACCCCAACAATGTTTTCATTAGTTTCGCTCACTCTCGAAATCAAGCATTTTACAGCAGGTTGGAGCAGCCTGTATCTCAGCACAGGAATAAGGTAGGGAAGAATTCTAAGGATCATTTTGACTGCCTCCAGAAGTTAGATCAGATGGCAAATTGGATTTGGTGCTAGGTCTTTCCCTTTAGGTTTTACCCCAACAATGTTTTCATTAGTTTCGCTCACTCTCGAAATCAAGCATTTTACAGCAGGTTGGAGCAGCCTGTATCTCAGCACAGGAATAAGGTAGGGAAGAATTCTAAGGATCATTTTGACTGCCTCCAGAAGTTAGATCAGATGGCAAATTGGATTTGGTGCTAGGTCTTTCCCTTTAGGTTTTACCCCAACAATGTTTTCATTAGTTTCGCTCACTCTCGAAATCAAGCATTTTACAGCAGGTTGGAGCAGCCTGTATCTCAGCACAGGAATAAGGTAGGGAAGAATTCTAAGGATCATTTTGACTGCCTCCAGAAGTTAGATCAGATGGCAAATTGGATTTGGTGCTAGGTCTTTCCCTTTAGGTTTTACCCCAACAATGTTTTCATTAGTTTCGCTCACTCTCGAAATCAAGCATTTTACAGCAGGTTGGAGCAGCCTGTATCTCAGCACAGGAATAAGGTAGGGAAGAATTCTAAGGATCATTTTGACTGCCTCCAGAAGTTAGATCAGATGGCAAATTGGATTTGGTGCTAGGTCTTTCCCTTTAGGTTTTACCCCAACAATGTTTTCATTAGTTTCGCTCACTCTCGAAATCAAGCATTTTACAGCAGGTTGGAGCAGCCTGTATCTCAGCACAGGAATAAGGTAGGGAAGAATTCTAAGGATCATTTTGACTGCCTCCAGAAGTTAGATCAGATGGCAAATTGGATTTGGTGCTAGGTCTTTCCCTTTAGGTTTTACCCCAACAATGTTTTCATTAGTTTCGCTCACTCTCGAAATCAAGCATTTTACAGCAGGTTGGAGCAGCCTGTATCTCAGCACAGGAATAAGGTAGGGAAGAATTCTAAGGATCATTTTGACTGCCTCCAGAAGTTAGATCAGATGGCAAATTGGATTTGGTGCTAGGTCTTTCCCTTTAGGTTTTACCCCAACAATGTTTTCATTAGTTTCGCTCACTCTCGAAATCAAGCATTTTACAGCAGGTTGGAGCAGCCTGTATCTCAGCACAGGAATAAGGTAGGGAAGAATTCTAAGGATCATTTTGACTGCCTCCAGAAGTTAGATCAGATGGCAAATTGGATTTGGTGCTAGGTCTTTCCCTTTAGGTTTTACCCCAACAATGTTTTCATTAGTTTCGCTCACTCTCGAAATCAAGCATTTTACAGCAGGTTGGAGCAGCCTGTATCTCAGCACAGGAATAAGGTAGGGAAGAATTCTAAGGATCATTTTGACTGCCTCCAGAAGTTAGATCAGATGGCAAATTGGATTTGGTGCTAGGTCTTTCCCTTTAGGTTTTACCCCAACAATGTTTTCATTAGTTTCGCTCACTCTCGAAATCAAGCATTTTACAGCAGGTTGGAGCAGCCTGTATCTCAGCACAGGAATAAGGTAGGGAAGAATTCTAAGGATCATTTTGACTGCCTCCAGAAGTTAGATCAGATGGCAAATTGGATTTGGTGCTAGGTCTTTCCCTTTAGGTTTTACCCCAACAATGTTTTCATTAGTTTCGCTCACTCTCGAAATCAAGCATTTTACAGCAGGTTGGAGCAGCCTGTATCTCAGCACAGGAATAAGGTAGGGAAGAATTCTAAGGATCATTTTGACTGCCTCCAGAAGTTAGATCAGATGGCAAATTGGATTTGGTGCTAGGTCTTTCCCTTTAGGTTTTACCCCAACAATGTTTTCATTAGTTTCGCTCACTCTCGAAATCAAGCATTTTACAGCAGGTTGGAGCAGCCTGTATCTCAGCACAGGAATAAGGTAGGGAAGAATTCTAAGGCTCATTTTGACTGCCTCCAGAAGTTAGATCAGATGGCAAATTGGATTTGGTGCTAGGTCTTTCCCTTTAGGTTTTACCCCAACAATGTTTTCATTAGTTTCGCTCACTCTCGAAATCAAGCATTTTACAGCAGGTTGGAGCAGCCTGTATCTCAGCACAGGAATAAGGTAGGGAAGAATTCTAAGGCTCATTTTGACTGCCTCCAGAAGTTAGATCAGATGGCAAATTGGATTTGGTGCTAGGTCTTTCCCTTTAGGTTTTACCCCAACAATGTTTTCATTAGTTTCGCTCACTCTCGAAATCAAGCATTTTACAGCAGGTTGGAGCAGCCTGTATCTCAGCACAGGAATAAGGTAGGGAAGAATTCTAAGGATCATTTTGACTGCCTCCAGAAGTTAGATCAGATGGCAAATTGGATTTGGTGCTAGGTCTTTCCCTTTAGGTTTTACCCCAACAATGTTTTCATTAGTTTCGCTCACTCTCGAAATCAAGCATTTTACAGCAGGTTGGAGCAGCCTGTATCTCAGCACAGGAATAAGGTAGGGAAGAATTCTAAGGATCATTTTGACTGCCTCCAGAAGTTAGATCAGATGGCAAATTGGATTTGGTGCTAGGTCTTTCCCTTTAGGTTTTACCCCAACAATGTTTTCATTAGTTTCGCTCACTCTCGAAATCAAGCATTTTACAGCAGGTTGGAGCAGCCTGTATCTCAGCACAGGAATAAGGTAGGGAAGAATTCTAAGGATCATTTTGACTGCCTCAGGAAGTTAGATCAGATGGCAAATTGGATTTGGTGCTAGGTCTTTCCCTTTAGGTTTTACCCCAACAATGTTTTCATTAGTTTCGCTCACTCTCGAAATCAAGCATTTTACAGCAGGTTGGAGCAGCCTGTATCTCAGCACAGGAATAAGGTAGGGAAGAATTCTAAGGATCATTTTGACTGCCTCCAGAAGTTAGATCAGATGGCAAATTGGATTTGGTGCTAGGTCTTTCCCTTTAGGTTTTACCCCAACAATGTTTTCATTAGTTTCGCTCACTCTCGAAATCGAGCATTTTACAGCAGGTTGGAGCAGCCTGTATCTCAGCACAGGAATAAGGTAGGGAAGAATTCTAAGGATCATTTTGACTGCCTCCAGAAGTTAGATCAGATGGCAAATTGGATTTGGTGCTAGGTCTTTCCCTTTAGGTTTTACCCCAACAATGTTTTCATTAGTTTCGCTCACTCTCGAAATCAAGCATTTTACAGCAGGTTGGAGCAGCCTGTATCTCAGCACAGGAATAAGGTAGGGAAGAATTCTAAGGATCATTTTGACTGCCTCAGGAAGTTAGATCAGATGGCAAATTGGATTTGGTGCTAGGTCTTTCCCTTTAGGTTTTACCCCAACAATGTTTTCATTAGTTTCGCTCACTCTCGAAATCAAGCATTTTACAGCAGGTTGGAGCAGCCTGTATCTCAGCACAGGAATAAGGTAGGGAAGAATTCTAAGGATCATTTTGACTGCCTCCAGAAGTTAGATCAGATGGCAAATTGGATTTGGTGCTAGGTCTTTCCCTTTAGGTTTTACCCCAACAATGTTTTCATTAGTTTCGCTCACTCTCGAAATCGAGCATTTTACAGCAGGTTGGAGCAGCCTGTATCTCAGCACAGGAATAAGGTAGGGAAGAATTCTAAGGATCATTTTGACTGCCTCCAGAAGTTAGATCAGATGGCAAATTGGATTTGGTGCTAGGTCTTTCCCTTTAGGTTTTACCCCAACAATGTTTTCATTAGTTTCGCTCACTCTCGAAATCAAGCATTTTACAGCAGGTTGGAGCAGCCTGTATCTCAGCACAGGAATAAGGTAGGGAAGAATTCTAAGGATCATTTTGACTGCCTCCAGAAGTTAGATCAGATGGCAAATTGGATTTGGTGCTAGGTCTTTCCCTTTAGGTTTTACCCCAACAATGTTTTCATTAGTTTCGCTCACTCTCGAAATCAAGCATTTTACAGCAGGTTGGAGCAGCCTGTATCTCAGCACAGGAATAAGGTAGGGAAGAATTCTAAGGATCATTTTGACTGCCTCCAGAAGTTAGATCAGATGGCCAATGGAATTTGGTGCTAGGTCTTTCCCTTTAGGTTTTACCCCAACAATGTTTTCATTAGTTTCGCTCACTCTCGAAATCAAGCATTTTACAGCAGGTTGGAGCAGCCTGTATCTCAGCACAGGAATAAGGTAGGGAAGAATTCTAAGGATCATTTTGACTGCCTCCAGAAGTTAGATCAGATGGCAAATTGGATTTGGTGCTAGGTCTTTCCCTTTAGGTTTTACCCCAACAATGTTTTCATTAGTTTCGCTCACTCTCGAAATCAAGCATTTTACAGCAGGTTGGAGCAGCCTGTATCTCAGCACAGGAATAAGGTAGGGAAGAATTCTAAGGATCATTTTGACTGCCTCCAGAAGTTAGATCAGATGGCAAATTGGATTTGGTGCTAGGTCTTTCCCTTTAGGTTTTACCCCAACAATGTTTTCATTAGTTTCGCTCACTCTCGAAATCAAGCATTTTACAGCAGGTTGGAGCAGCCTGTATCTCAGCACAGGAATAAGGTAGGGAAGAATTCTAAGGATCATTTTGACTGCCTCCAGAAGTTAGATCAGATGGCAAATTGGATTTGGTGCTAGGTCTTTCCCTTTAGGTTTTACCCCAACAATGTTTTCATTAGTTTCGCTCACTCTCGAAATCAAGCATTTTACAGCAGGTTGGAGCAGCCTGTATCTCAGCACAGGAATAAGGTAGGGAAGAATTCTAAGGATCATTTTGACTGCCTCCAGAAGTTAGATCAGATGGCAAATTGGATTTGGTGCTAGGTCTTTCCCTTTAGGTTTTACCCCAACAATGTTTTCATTAGTTTCGCTCACTCTCGAAATCAAGCATTTTACAGCAGGTTGGAGCAGCCTGTATCTCAGCACAGGAATAAGGTAGGGAAGAATTCTAAGGATCATTTTGACTGCCTCCAGAAGTTAGATCAGATGGCAAATTGGATTTGGTGCTAGGTCTTTCCCTTTAGGTTTTACCCCAAGAATCTTTTCATTAGTTTCGCTCACTCTCGAAATCGAGCATTTTACAGCAGGTTGGAGCAGCCTGTATCTCAGCACAGGAATAAGGTAGGGAAGAATTCTAAGGATCATTTTGACTGCCTCCAGAAGTTAGATCAGATGGCAAATTGGATTTGGTGCTAGGTCTTTCCCTTTAGGTTTTACCCCAACAATGTTTTCATTAGTTTCGCTCACTCTCGAAATCAAGCATTTTACAGCAGGTTGGAGCAGCCTGTATCTCAGCACAGGAATAAGGTAGGGAAGAATTCTAAGGATCATTTTGACTGCCTCCAGAAGTTAGATCAGATGGCAAATTGGATTTGGTGCTAGGTCTTTCCCTTTAGGTTTTACCCCAACAATGTTTTCATTAGTTTCGCTCACTCTCGAAATCAAGCATTTTACAGCAGGTTGGAGCAGCCTGTATCTCAGCACAGGAATAAGGTAGGGAAGAATTCTAAGGATCATTTTGACTGCCTCCAGAAGTTAGATCAGATGGCAAATTGGATTTGGTGCTAGGTCTTTCCCTTTAGGTTTTACCCCAACAATGTTTTCATTAGTTTCGCTCACTCTCGAAATCAAGCATTTTACAGCAGGTTGGAGCAGCCTGTATCTCAGCACAGGAATAAGGTAGGGAAGAATTCTAAGGATCATTTTGACTGCCTCCAGAAGTTAGATCAGATGGCAAATTGGATTTGGTGCTAGGTCTTTCCCTTTAGGTTTTACCCCAACAATGTTTTCATTAGTTTCGCTCACTCTCGAAATCAAGCATTTTACAGCAGGTTGGAGCAGCCTGTATCTCAGCACAGGAATAAGGTAGGGAAGAATTCTAAGGATCATTTTGACTGCCTCCAGAAGTTAGATCAGATGGCTAATTGGATTTGGTGCTAGGTCTTTCCCTTTAGGTTTTACCCCAACAATGTTTTCATTAGTTTCGCTCACTCTCGAAATCGAGCATTTTACAGCAGGTTGGAGCAGCCTGTATCTCAGCACAGGAATAAGGTAGGGAAGAATTCTAAGGATCATTTTGACTGCCTCCAGAAGTTAGATCAGATGGCAAATTGGATTTGTTGCTAGGTCTTTCCCTTTAGGTTTTACCCCAACAATGTTTTCATTAGTTTCGCTCACTCTCGAAATCGAGCATTTTACAGCAGGTTGGAGCAGCCTGTATCTCAGCACAGGAATAAGGTAGGGAAGAATTCTAAGGATCATTTTGACTGCCTCCAGAAGTTAGATCAGATGGCAAATTGGATTTGGTGCTAGGTCTTTCCCTTTAGGTTTTACCCCAACAATGTTTTCATTAGTTTCGCTCACTCTCGAAATCAAGCATTTTACAGCAGGTTGGAGCAGCCTGTATCTCAGCACAGGAATAAGGTAGGGAAGAATTCTAAGGATCATTTTGACTGCCTCCAGAAGTTAGATCAGATGGCAAATTGGATTTGGTGCTAGGTCTTTCCCTTTAGGTTTTACCCCAACAATGTTTTCATTAGTTTCGCTCACTCTCGAAATCAAGCATTTTACAGCAGGTTGGAGCAGCCTGTATCTCAGCACAGGAATAAGGTAGGGAAGAATTCTAAGGATCATTTTGACTGCCTCCAGAAGTTAGATCAGATGGCTAATTGGATTTGGTGCTAGGTCTTTCCCTTTAGGTTTTACCCCAACAATGTTTTCATTAGTTTCGCTCACTCTCGAAATCGAGCATTTTACAGCAGGTTGGAGCAGCCTGTATCTCAGCACAGGAATAAGGTAGGGAAGAATTCTAAGGATCATTTTGACTGCCTCCAGAAGTTAGATCAGATGGCAAATTGGATTTGTTGCTAGGTCTTTCCCTTTAGGTTTTACCCCAACAATGTTTTCATTAGTTTCGCTCACTCTCGAAATCGAGCATTTTACAGCAGGTTGGAGCAGCCTGTATCTCAGCACAGGAATAAGGTAGGGAAGAATTCTAAGGATCATTTTGACTGCCTCCAGAAGTTAGATCAGATGGCAAATTGGATTTGGTGCTAGGTCTTTCCCTTTAGGTTTTACCCCAACAATGTTTTCATTAGTTTCGCTCACTCTCGAAATCAAGCATTTTACAGCAGGTTGGAGCAGCCTGTATCTCAGCACAGGAATAAGGTAGGGAAGAATTCTAAGGATCATTTTGACTGCCTCCAGAAGTTAGATCAGATGGCAAATTGGATTTGGTGCTAGGTCTTTCCCTTTAGGTTTTACCCCAACAATGTTTTCATTAGTTTCGCTCACTCTCGAAATCAAGCATTTTACAGCAGGTTGGAGCAGCCTGTATCTCAGCACAGGAATAAGGTAGGGAAGAATTCTAAGGATCATTTTGACTGCCTCCAGAAGTTAGATCAGATGGCAAATTGGATTTGGTGCTAGGTCTTTCCCTTTAGGTTTTACCCCAACAATGTTTTCATTAGTTTCGCTCACTCTCGAAATCAAGCATTTTACAGCAGGTTGGAGCAGCCTGTATCTCAGCACAGGAATAAGGTAGGGAAGAATTCTAAGGATCATTTTGACTGCCTCCAGAAGTTAGATCAGATGGCAAATTGGATTTGGTGCTAGGTCTTTCCCTTTAGGTTTTACCCCAACAATGTTTTCATTAGTTTCGCTCACTCTCGAAATCAAGCATTTTACAGCAGGTTGGAGCAGCCTGTATCTCAGCACAGGAATAAGGTAGGGAAGAATTCTAAGGATCATTTTGACTGCCTCAGGAAGTTAGATCAGATGGCAAATTGGATTTGGTGCTAGGTCTTTCCCTTTAGGTTTTACCCCAACAATGTTTTCATTAGTTTCGCTCACTCTCGAAATCAAGCATTTTACAGCAGGTTGGAGCAGCCTGTATCTCAGCACAGGAATAAGGTAGGGAAGAATTCTAAGGATCATTTTGACTGCCTCCAGAAGTTAGATCAGATGGCAAATTGGATTTGGTGCTAGGTCTTTCCCTTTAGGTTTTACCCCAACAATGTTTTCATTAGTTTCGCTCACTCTCGAAATCGAGCATTTTACAGCAGGTTGGAGCAGCCTGTATCTCAGCACAGGAATAAGGTAGGGAAGAATTCTAAGGATCATTTTGACTGCCTCCAGAAGTTAGATCAGATGGCAAATTGGATTTGGTGCTAGGTCTTTCCCTTTAGGTTTTACCCCAACAATGTTTTCATTAGTTTCGCTCACTCTCGAAATCAAGCATTTTACAGCAGGTTGGAGCAGCCTGTATCTCAGCACAGGAATAAGGTAGGGAAGAATTCTAAGGATCATTTTGACTGCCTCAGGAAGTTAGATCAGATGGCAAATTGGATTTGGTGCTAGGTCTTTCCCTTTAGGTTTTACCCCAACAATGTTTTCATTAGTTTCGCTCACTCTCGAAATCAAGCATTTTACAGCAGGTTGGAGCAGCCTGTATCTCAGCACAGGAATAAGGTAGGGAAGAATTCTAAGGATCATTTTGACTGCCTCCAGAAGTTAGATCAGATGGCAAATTGGATTTGGTGCTAGGTCTTTCCCTTTAGGTTTTACCCCAACAATGTTTTCATTAGTTTCGCTCACTCTCGAAATCGAGCATTTTACAGCAGGTTGGAGCAGCCTGTATCTCAGCACAGGAATAAGGTAGGGAAGAATTCTAAGGATCATTTTGACTGCCTCCAGAAGTTAGATCAGATGGCAAATTGGATTTGGTGCTAGGTCTTTCCCTTTAGGTTTTACCCCAACAATGTTTTCATTAGTTTCGCTCACTCTCGAAATCAAGCATTTTACAGCAGGTTGGAGCAGCCTGTATCTCAGCACAGGAATAAGGTAGGGAAGAATTCTAAGGATCATTTTGACTGCCTCCAGAAGTTAGATCAGATGGCAAATTGGATTTGGTGCTAGGTCTTTCCCTTTAGGTTTTACCCCAACAATGTTTTCATTAGTTTCGCTCACTCTCGAAATCAAGCATTTTACAGCAGGTTGGAGCAGCCTGTATCTCAGCACAGGAATAAGGTAGGGAAGAATTCTAAGGATCATTTTGACTGCCTCCAGAAGTTAGATCAGATGGCAAATTGGATTTGGTGCTAGGTCTTTCCCTTTAGGTTTTACCCCAACAATGTTTTCATTAGTTTCGCTCACTCTCGAAATCAAGCATTTTACAGCAGGTTGGAGCAGCCTGTATCTCAGCACAGGAATAAGGTAGGGAAGAATTCTAAGGATCATTTTGACTGCCTCCAGAAGTTAGATCAGATGGCAAATTGGATTTGGTGCTAGGTCTTTCCCTTTAGGTTTTACCCCAACAATGTTTTCATTAGTTTCGCTCACTCTCGAAATCAAGCATTTTACAGCAGGTTGGAGCAGCCTGTATCTCAGCACAGGAATAAGGTAGGGAAGAATTCTAAGGATCATTTTGACTGCCTCCAGAAGTTAGATCAGATGGCAAATTGGATTTGGTGCTAGGTCTTTCCCTTTAGGTTTTACCCCAACAATGTTTTCATTAGTTTCGCTCACTCTCGAAATCAAGCATTTTACAGCAGGTTGGAGCAGCCTGTATCTCAGCACAGGAATAAGGTAGGGAAGAATTCTAAGGATCATTTTGACTGCCTCCAGAAGTTAGATCAGATGGCAAATTGGATTTGGTGCTAGGTCTTTCCCTTTAGGTTTTACCCCAACAATGTTTTCATTAGTTTCGCTCACTCTCGAAATCAAGCATTTTACAGCAGGTTGGAGCAGCCTGTATCTCAGCACAGGAATAAGGTAGGGAAGAATTCTAAGGATCATTTTGACTGCCTCCAGAAGTTAGATCAGATGGCAAATTGGATTTGGTGCTAGGTCTTTCCCTTTAGGTTTTACCCCAACAATGTTTTCATTAGTTTCGCTCACTCTCGAAATCAAGCATTTTACAGCAGGTTGGAGCAGCCTGTATCTCAGCACAGGAATAAGGTAGGGAAGAATTCTAAGGATCATTTTGACTGCCTCCAGAAGTTAGATCAGATGGCAAATTGGATTTGGTGCTAGGTCTTTCCCTTTAGGTTTTACCCCAAGAATCTTTTCATTAGTTTCGCTCACTCTCGAAATCGAGCATTTTACAGCAGGTTGGAGCAGCCTGTATCTCAGCACAGGAATAAGGTAGGGAAGAATTCTAAGGATCATTTTGACTGCCTCCAGAAGTTAGATCAGATGGCAAATTGGATTTGGTGCTAGGTCTTTCCCTTTAGGTTTTACCCCAACAATGTTTTCATTAGTTTCGCTCACTCTCGAAATCAAGCATTTTACAGCAGGTTGGAGCAGCCTGTATCTCAGCACAGGAATAAGGTAGGGAAGAATTCTAAGGATCATTTTGACTGCCTCCAGAAGTTAGATCAGATGGCAAATTGGATTTGGTGCTAGGTCTTTCCCTTTAGGTTTTACCCCAACAATGTTTTCATTAGTTTCGCTCACTCTCGAAATCAAGCATTTTACAGCAGGTTGGAGCAGCCTGTATCTCAGCACAGGAATAAGGTAGGGAAGAATTCTAAGGATCATTTTGACTGCCTCCAGAAGTTAGATCAGATGGCAAATTGGATTTGGTGCTAGGTCTTTCCCTTTAGGTTTTACCCCAACAATGTTTTCATTAGTTTCGCTCACTCTCGAAATCAAGCATTTTACAGCAGGTTGGAGCAGCCTGTATCTCAGCACAGGAATAAGGTAGGGAAGAATTCTAAGGATCATTTTGACTGCCTCCAGAAGTTAGATCAGATGGCCAATGGAATTTGGTGCTAGGTCTTTCCCTTTAGGTTTTACCCCAACAATGTTTTCATTAGTTTCGCTCACTCTCGAAATCAAGCATTTTACAGCAGGTTGGAGCAGCCTGTATCTCAGCACAGGAATAAGGTAGGGAAGAATTCTAAGGATCATTTTGACTGCCTCCAGAAGTTAGATCAGATGGCAAATTGGATTTGGTGCTAGGTCTTTCCCTTTAGGTTTTACCCCAACAATGTTTTCATTAGTTTCGCTCACTCTCGAAATCAAGCATTTTACAGCAGGTTGGAGCAGCCTGTATCTCAGCACAGGAATAAGGTAGGGAAGAATTCTAAGGATCATTTTGACTGCCTCCAGAAGTTAGATCAGATGGCAAATTGGATTTGGTGCTAGGTCTTTCCCTTTAGGTTTTACCCCAACAATGTTTTCATTAGTTTCGCTCACTCTCGAAATCAAGCATTTTACAGCAGGTTGGAGCAGCCTGTATCTCAGCACAGGAATAAGGTAGGGAAGAATTCTAAGGATCATTTTGACTGCCTCCAGAAGTTAGATCAGATGGCAAATTGGATTTGGTGCTAGGTCTTTCCCTTTAGGTTTTACCCCAACAATGTTTTCATTAGTTTCGCTCACTCTCGAAATCAAGCATTTTACAGCAGGTTGGAGCAGCCTGTATCTCAGCACAGGAATAAGGTAGGGAAGAATTCTAAGGATCATTTTGACTGCCTCCAGAAGTTAGATCAGATGGCAAATTGGATTTGGTGCTAGGTCTTTCCCTTTAGGTTTTACCCCAACAATGTTTTCATTAGTTTCGCTCACTCTCGAAATCAAGCATTTTACAGCAGGTTGGAGCAGCCTGTATCTCAGCACAGGAATAAGGTAGGGAAGAATTCTAAGGATCATTTTGACTGCCTCCAGAAGTTAGATCAGATGGCAAATTGGATTTGGTGCTAGGTCTTTCCCTTTAGGTTTTACCCCAACAATGTTTTCATTAGTTTCGCTCACTCTCGAAATCAAGCATTTTACAGCAGGTTGGAGCAGCCTGTATCTCAGCACAGGAATAAGGTAGGGAAGAATTCTAAGGATCATTTTGACTGCCTCCAGAAGTTAGATCAGATGGCCAATGGAATTTGGTGCTAGGTCTTTCCCTTTAGGTTTTACCCCAACAATGTTTTCATTAGTTTCGCTCACTCTCGAAATCAAGCATTTTACAGCAGGTTGGAGCAGCCTGTATCTCAGCACAGGAATAAGGTAGGGAAGAATTCTAAGGATCATTTTGACTGCCTCCAGAAGTTAGATCAGATGGCAAATTGGATTTGGTGCTAGGTCTTTCCCTTTAGGTTTTACCCCAACAATGTTTTCATTAGTTTCGCTCACTCTCGAAATCAAGCATTTTACAGCAGGTTGGAGCAGCCTGTATCTCAGCACAGGAATAAGGTAGGGAAGAATTCTAAGGATCATTTTGACTGCCTCCAGAAGTTAGATCAGATGGCAAATTGGATTTGGTGCTAGGTCTTTCCCTTTAGGTTTTACCCCAACAATGTTTTCATTAGTTTCGCTCACTCTCGAAATCAAGCATTTTACAGCAGGTTGGAGCAGCCTGTATCTCAGCACAGGAATAAGGTAGGGAAGAATTCTAAGGATCATTTTGACTGCCTCCAGAAGTTAGATCAGATGGCAAATTGGATTTGGTGCTAGGTCTTTCCCTTTAGGTTTTACCCCAACAATGTTTTCATTAGTTTCGCTCACTCTCGAAATCAAGCATTTTACAGCAGGTTGGAGCAGCCTGTATCTCAGCACAGGAATAAGGTAGGGAAGAATTCTAAGGATCATTTTGACTGCCTCCAGAAGTTAGATCAGATGGCTAATTGGATTTGGTGCTAGGTCTTTCCCTTTAGGTTTTACCCCAACAATGTTTTCATTAGTTTCGCTCACTCTCGAAATCGAGCATTTTACAGCAGGTTGGAGCAGCCTGTATCTCAGCACAGGAATAAGGTAGGGAAGAATTCTAAGGATCATTTTGACTGCCTCCAGAAGTTAGATCAGATGGCAAATTGGATTTGTTGCTAGGTCTTTCCCTTTAGGTTTTACCCCAACAATGTTTTCATTAGTTTCGCTCACTCTCGAAATCGAGCATTTTACAGCAGGTTGGAGCAGCCTGTATCTCAGCACAGGAATAAGGTAGGGAAGAATTCTAAGGATCATTTTGACTGCCTCCAGAAGTTAGATCAGATGGCAAATTGGATTTGGTGCTAGGTCTTTCCCTTTAGGTTTTACCCCAACAATGTTTTCATTAGTTTCGCTCACTCTCGAAATCGAGCATTTTACAGCAGGTTGGAGCAGCCTGTATCTCAGCACAGGAATAAGGTAGGGAAGAATTCTAAGGCTCATTTTGACTGCCTCCAGAAGTTAGATCAGATGGCAAATTGGATTTGGTGCTAGGTCTTTCCCTTTAGGTTTTACCCCAACAATGTTTTCATTAGTTTCGCTCACTCTCGAAATCAAGCATTTTACAGCAGGTTGGAGCAGCCTGTATCTCAGCACAGGAATAAGGTAGGGAAGAATTCTAAGGATCATTTTGACTGCCTCCAGAAGTTAGATCAGATGGCAAATTGGATTTGGTGCTAGGTCTTTCCCTTTAGGTTTTACCCCAACAATGTTTTCATTAGTTTCGCTCACTCTCGAAATCAAGCATTTTACAGCAGGTTGGAGCAGCCTGTATCTCAGCACAGGAATAAGGTAGGGAAGAATTCTAAGGATCATTTTGACTGCCTCCAGAAGTTAGATCAGATGGCAAATTGGATTTGGTGCTAGGTCTTTCCCTTTAGGTTTTACCCCAACAATGTTTTCATTAGTTTCGC
Organism: Melanerpes formicivorus; assembly: GCF_026170545.1. Taxonomy (NCBI): domain Eukaryota; kingdom Metazoa; phylum Chordata; class Aves; order Piciformes; family Picidae; genus Melanerpes; species Melanerpes formicivorus. The sequence continues at coordinate 35,478 of NW_027143876.1, forward strand.
TCACTCTCGAAATCAAGCATTTTACAGCAGGTTGGAGCAGCCTGTATCTCAGCACAGGAATAAGGTAGGGAAGAATTCTAAGGATCATTTTGACTGCCTCAGGAAGTTAGATCAGATGGCAAATTGGATTTGGTGCTAGGTCTTTCCCTTTAGGTTTTACCCCAACAATGTTTTCATTAGTATCGCTCACTCTCGAAATCAAGCATTTTACAGCAGGTTGGAGCAGCCTGTATCTCAGCACAGGAATAAGGTAGGGAAGAATTCTAAGGATCATTTTGACTGCCTCCAGAAGTTAGATCAGATGGCAAATTGGATTTGGTGCTAGGTCTTTCCCTTTAGGTTTTACCCCAACAATGTTTTCATTAGTTTCGCTCACTCTCGAAATCGAGCATTTTACAGCAGGTTGGAGCAGCCTGTATCTCAGCACAGGAATAAGGTAGGGAAGAATTCTAAGGATCATTTTGACTGCCTCCAGAAGTTAGATCAGATGGCAAATTGGATTTGGTGCTAGGTCTTTCCCTTTAGGTTTTACCCCAACAATGTTTTCATTAGTTTCGCTCACTCTCGAAATCAAGCATTTTACAGCAGGTTGGAGCAGCCTGTATCTCAGCACAGGAATAAGGTAGGGAAGAATTCTAAGGATCATTTTGACTGCCTCAGGAAGTTAGATCAGATGGCAAATTGGATTTGGTGCTAGGTCTTTCCCTTTAGGTTTTACCCCAACAATGTTTTCATTAGTTTCGCTCACTCTCGAAATCAAGCATTTTACAGCAGGTTGGAGCAGCCTGTATCTCAGCACAGGAATAAGGTAGGGAAGAATTCTAAGGATCATTTTGACTGCCTCCAGAAGTTAGATCAGATGGCAAATTGGATTTGGTGCTAGGTCTTTCCCTTTAGGTTTTACCCCAACAATGTTTTCATTAGTTTCGCTCACTCTCGAAATCGAGCATTTTACAGCAGGTTGGAGCAGCCTGTATCTCAGCACAGGAATAAGGTAGGGAAGAATTCTAAGGATCATTTTGACTGCCTCCAGAAGTTAGATCAGATGGCAAATTGGATTTGGTGCTAGGTCTTTCCCTTTAGGTTTTACCCCAACAATGTTTTCATTAGTTTCGCTCACTCTCGAAATCAAGCATTTTACAGCAGGTTGGAGCAGCCTGTATCTCAGCACAGGAATAAGGTAGGGAAGAATTCTAAGGATCATTTTGACTGCCTCCAGAAGTTAGATCAGATGGCAAATTGGATTTGGTGCTAGGTCTTTCCCTTTAGGTTTTACCCCAACAATGTTTTCATTAGTTTCGCTCACTCTCGAAATCAAGCATTTTACAGCAGGTTGGAGCAGCCTGTATCTCAGCACAGGAATAAGGTAGGGAAGAATTCTAAGGATCATTTTGACTGCCTCCAGAAGTTAGATCAGATGGCCAATGGAATTTGGTGCTAGGTCTTTCCCTTTAGGTTTTACCCCAACAATGTTTTCATTAGTTTCGCTCACTCTCGAAATCAAGCATTTTACAGCAGGTTGGAGCAGCCTGTATCTCAGCACAGGAATAAGGTAGGGAAGAATTCTAAGGATCATTTTGACTGCCTCCAGAAGTTAGATCAGATGGCAAATTGGATTTGGTGCTAGGTCTTTCCCTTTAGGTTTTACCCCAACAATGTTTTCATTAGTTTCGCTCACTCTCGAAATCAAGCATTTTACAGCAGGTTGGAGCAGCCTGTATCTCAGCACAGGAATAAGGTAGGGAAGAATTCTAAGGATCATTTTGACTGCCTCCAGAAGTTAGATCAGATGGCAAATTGGATTTGGTGCTAGGTCTTTCCCTTTAGGTTTTACCCCAACAATGTTTTCATTAGTTTCGCTCACTCTCGAAATCAAGCATTTTACAGCAGGTTGGAGCAGCCTGTATCTCAGCACAGGAATAAGGTAGGGAAGAATTCTAAGGATCATTTTGACTGCCTCCAGAAGTTAGATCAGATGGCAAATTGGATTTGGTGCTAGGTCTTTCCCTTTAGGTTTTACCCCAACAATGTTTTCATTAGTTTCGCTCACTCTCGAAATCAAGCATTTTACAGCAGGTTGGAGCAGCCTGTATCTCAGCACAGGAATAAGGTAGGGAAGAATTCTAAGGATCATTTTGACTGCCTCCAGAAGTTAGATCAGATGGCAAATTGGATTTGGTGCTAGGTCTTTCCCTTTAGGTTTTACCCCAACAATGTTTTCATTAGTTTCGCTCACTCTCGAAATCAAGCATTTTACAGCAGGTTGGAGCAGCCTGTATCTCAGCACAGGAATAAGGTAGGGAAGAATTCTAAGGATCATTTTGACTGCCTCCAGAAGTTAGATCAGATGGCAAATTGGATTTGGTGCTAGGTCTTTCCCTTTAGGTTTTACCCCAAGAATCTTTTCATTAGTTTCGCTCACTCTCGAAATCGAGCATTTTACAGCAGGTTGGAGCAGCCTGTATCTCAGCACAGGAATAAGGTAGGGAAGAATTCTAAGGATCATTTTGACTGCCTCCAGAAGTTAGATCAGATGGCAAATTGGATTTGGTGCTAGGTCTTTCCCTTTAGGTTTTACCCCAACAATGTTTTCATTAGTTTCGCTCACTCTCGAAATCAAGCATTTTACAGCAGGTTGGAGCAGCCTGTATCTCAGCACAGGAATAAGGTAGGGAAGAATTCTAAGGATCATTTTGACTGCCTCCAGAAGTTAGATCAGATGGCAAATTGGATTTGGTGCTAGGTCTTTCCCTTTAGGTTTTACCCCAACAATGTTTTCATTAGTTTCGCTCACTCTCGAAATCAAGCATTTTACAGCAGGTTGGAGCAGCCTGTATCTCAGCACAGGAATAAGGTAGGGAAGAATTCTAAGGATCATTTTGACTGCCTCCAGAAGTTAGATCAGATGGCCAATGGAATTTGGTGCTAGGTCTTTCCCTTTAGGTTTTACCCCAACAATGTTTTCATTAGTTTCGCTCACTCTCGAAATCAAGCATTTTACAGCAGGTTGGAGCAGCCTGTATCTCAGCACAGGAATAAGGTAGGGAAGAATTCTAAGGATCATTTTGACTGCCTCCAGAAGTTAGATCAGATGGCAAATTGGATTTGGTGCTAGGTCTTTCCCTTTAGGTTTTACCCCAACAATGTTTTCATTAGTTTCGCTCACTCTCGAAATCAAGCATTTTACAGCAGGTTGGAGCAGCCTGTATCTCAGCACAGGAATAAGGTAGGGAAGAATTCTAAGGATCATTTTGACTGCCTCCAGAAGTTAGATCAGATGGCAAATTGGATTTGGTGCTAGGTCTTTCCCTTTAGGTTTTACCCCAACAATGTTTTCATTAGTTTCGCTCACTCTCGAAATCAAGCATTTTACAGCAGGTTGGAGCAGCCTGTATCTCAGCACAGGAATAAGGTAGGGAAGAATTCTAAGGATCATTTTGACTGCCTCCAGAAGTTAGATCAGATGGCAAATTGGATTTGGTGCTAGGTCTTTCCCTTTAGGTTTTACCCCAACAATGTTTTCATTAGTTTCGCTCACTCTCGAAATCAAGCATTTTACAGCAGGTTGGAGCAGCCTGTATCTCAGCACAGGAATAAGGTAGGGAAGAATTCTAAGGATCATTTTGACTGCCTCCAGAAGTTAGATCAGATGGCAAATTGGATTTGGTGCTAGGTCTTTCCCTTTAGGTTTTACCCCAACAATGTTTTCATTAGTTTCGCTCACTCTCGAAATCAAGCATTTTACAGCAGGTTGGAGCAGCCTGTATCTCAGCACAGGAATAAGGTAGGGAAGAATTCTAAGGATCATTTTGACTGCCTCCAGAAGTTAGATCAGATGGCAAATTGGATTTGGTGCTAGGTCTTTCCCTTTAGGTTTTACCCCAACAATGTTTTCATTAGTTTTCGCTCACTCTCGAAATCAAGCATTTTACAGCAGGTTGGAGCAGCCTGTATCTCAGCACAGGAATAAGGTAGGGAAAGAATTCTAAGGATCATTTTGACTGCCTCCAGAAGTTAGATCAGATGGCAAATTGGATTTGGTGCTAGGTCTTTCCCTTTAGGTTTTACCCCAACAATGTTTTCATTAGTTTCGCTCACTCTCGAAATCAAGCATTTTACAGCAGGTTGGAGCAGCCTGTATCTCAGCACAGGAATAAGGTAGGGAAGAATTCTAAGGATCATTTTGACTGCCTCCAGAAGTTAGATCAGATGGCCAATGGAATTTGGTGCTAGGTCTTTCCCTTTAGGTTTTACCCCAACAATGTTTTCATTAGTTTCGCTCACTCTCGAAATCAAGCATTTTACAGCAGGTTGGAGCAGCCTGTATCTCAGCACAGGAATAAGGTAGGGAAGAATTCTAAGGATCATTTTGACTGCCTCCAGAAGTTAGATCAGATGGCAAATTGGATTTGGTGCTAGGTCTTTCCCTTTAGGTTTTACCCCAACAATGTTTTCATTAGTTTCGCTCACTCTCGAAATCGAGCATTTTACAGCAGGTTGGAGCAGCCTGTATCTCAGCACAGGAATAAGGTAGGGAAGAATTCTAAGGATCATTTTGACTGCCTCCAGAAGTTAGATCAGATGGCAAATTGGATTTGGTGCTAGGTCTTTCCCTTTAGGTTTTACCCCAACAATGTTTTCATTAGTTTCGCTCACTCTCGAAATCAAGCATTTTACAGCAGGTTGGAGCAGCCTGTATCTCAGCACAGGAATAAGGTAGGGAAGAATTCTAAGGATCATTTTGACTGCCTCCAGAAGTTAGATCAGATGGCAAATTGGATTTGGTGCTAGGTCTTTCCCTTTAGGTTTTACCCCAACAATGTTTTCATTAGTTTCGCTCACTCTCGAAATCGAGCATTTTACAGCAGGTTGGAGCAGCCTGTATCTCAGCACAGGAATAAGGTAGGGAAGAATTCTAAGGATCATTTTGACTGCCTCCAGAAGTTAGATCAGATGGCAAATTGGATTTGGTGCTAGGTCTTTCCCTTTAGGTTTTACCCCAACAATGTTTTCATTAGTTTCGCTCACTCTCGAAATCAAGCATTTTACAGCAGGTTGGAGCAGCCTGTATCTCAGCACAGGAATAAGGTAGGGAAGAATTCAAATACTCATTTTGACTGCCTCCAGAAGTTAGATCAGATGGCAAATTGGATTTGGTGCTAGGTCTTTCCCTTTAGGTTTTACCCCAACAATGTTTTCATTAGTTTCGCTCACTCTCGAAATCGAGCATTTTACAGCAGGTTGGAGCAGCCTGTATCTCAGCACAGGAATAAGGTAGGGAAGAATTCTAAGGATCATTTTGACTGCCTCCAGAAGTTAGATCAGATGGCAAATTGGATTTGGTGCTAGGTCTTTCCCTTTAGGTTTTACCCCAACAATGTTTTCATTAGTTTCGCTCACTCTCGAAATCGAGCATTTTACAGCAGGTTGGAGCAGCCTGTATCTCAGCACAGGAATAAGGTAGGGAAGAATTCTAAGGATCATTTTGACTGCCTCCAGAAGTTAGATCAGATGGCAAATTGGATTTGGTGCTAGGTCTTTCCCTTTAGGTTTTACCCCAACAATGTTTTCATTAGTTTCGCTCACTCTCGAAATCAAGCATTTTACAGCAGGTTGGAGCAGCCTGTATCTCAGCACAGGAATAAGGTAGGGAAGAATTCTAAGGATCATTTTGACTGCCTCCAGAAGTTAGATCAGATGGCAAATTGGATTTGGTGCTAGGTCTTTCCCTTTAGGTTTTACCCCAACAATGTTTTCATTAGTTTCGCTCACTCTCGAAATCAAGCATTTTACAGCAGGTTGGAGCAGCCTGTATCTCAGCACAGGAATAAGGTAGGGAAGAATTCTAAGGATCATTTTGACTGCCTCCAGAAGTTAGATCAGATGGCAAATTGGATTTGGTGCTAGGTCTTTCCCTTTAGGTTTTACCCCAACAATGTTTTCATTAGTTTCGCTCACTCTCGAAATCAAGCATTTTACAGCAGGTTGGAGCAGCCTGTATCTCAGCACAGGAATAAGGTAGGGAAGAATTCTAAGGATCATTTTGACTGCCTCCAGAAGTTAGATCAGATGGCAAATTGGATTTGGTGCTAGGTCTTTCCCTTTAGGTTTTACCCCAACAATGTTTTCATTAGTTTCGCTCACTCTCGAAATCAAGCATTTTACAGCAGGTTGGAGCAGCCTGTATCTCAGCACAGGAATAAGGTAGGGAAGAATTCTAAGGATCATTTTGACTGCCTCCAGAAGTTAGATCAGATGGCAAATTGGATTTGGTGCTAGGTCTTTCCCTTTAGGTTTTACCCCAACAATGTTTTCATTAGTTTCGCTCACTCTCGAAATCAAGCATTTTACAGCAGGTTGGAGCAGCCTGTATCTCAGCACAGGAATAAGGTAGGGAAGAATTCTAAGGATCATTTTGACTGCCTCCAGAAGTTAGATCAGATGGCAAATTGGATTTGGTGCTAGGTCTTTCCCTTTAGGTTTTACCCCAACAATGTTTTCATTAGTTTCGCTCACTCTCGAAATCAAGCATTTTACAGCAGGTTGGAGCAGCCTGTATCTCAGCACAGGAATAAGGTAGGGAAGAATTCTAAGGATCATTTTGACTGCCTCCAGAAGTTAGATCAGATGGCAAATTGGATTTGGTGCTAGGTCTTTCCCTTTAGGTTTTACCCCAACAATGTTTTCATTAGTTTCGCTCACTCTCGAAATCAAGCATTTTACAGCAGGTTGGAGCAGCCTGTATCTCAGCACAGGAATAAGGGTAGGGAAGAATTCTAAGGATCATTTTGACTGCCTCCAGAAGTTAGATCAGATGGCAAATTGGATTTGGTGCTAGGTCTTTCCCTTTAGGTTTTACCCCAACAATGTTTTCATTAGTTTCGCTCACTCTCGAAATCAAGCATTTTACAGCAGGTTGGAGCAGCCTGTATCTCAGCACAGGAATAAGGTAGGGAAGAATTCTAAGGCTCATTTTGACTGCCTCCAGAAGTTAGATCAGATGGCAAATTGGATTTGGTGCTAGGTCTTTCCCTTTAGGTTTTACCCCAACAATGTTTTCATTAGTTTCGCTCACTCTCGAAATCAAGCATTTTACAGCAGGTTGGAGCAGCCTGTATCTCAGCACAGGAATAAGGTAGGGAAGAATTCTAAGGATCATTTTGACTGCCTCCAGAAGTTAGATCAGATGGCAAATTGGATTTGGTGCTAGGTCTTTCCCTTTAGGTTTTACCCCAACAATGTTTTCATTAGTTTCGCTCACTCTCGAAATCAAGCATTTTACAGCAGGTTGGAGCAGCCTGTATCTCAGCACAGGAATAAGGTAGGGAAGAATTCTAAGGATCATTTTGACTGCCTCAGGAAGTTAGATCAGATGGCAAATTGGATTTGGTGCTAGGTCTTTCCCTTTAGGTTTTACCCCAACAATGTTTTCATTAGTTTCGCTCACTCTCGAAATCAAGCATTTTACAGCAGGTTGGAGCAGCCTGTATCTCAGCACAGGAATAAGGTAGGGAAGAATTCTAAGGATCATTTTGACTGCCTCCAGAAGTTAGATCAGATGGCAAATTGGATTTGGTGCTAGGTCTTTCCCTTTAGGTTTTACCCCAACAATGTTTTCATTAGTTTCGCTCACTCTCGAAATCGAGCATTTTACAGCAGGTTGGAGCAGCCTGTATCTCAGCACAGGAATAAGGTAGGGAAGAATTCTAAGGATCATTTTGACTGCCTCCAGAAGTTAGATCAGATGGCAAATTGGATTTGGTGCTAGGTCTTTCCCTTTAGGTTTTACCCCAACAATGTTTTCATTAGTTTCGCTCACTCTCGAAATCAAGCATTTTACAGCAGGTTGGAGCAGCCTGTATCTCAGCACAGGAATAAGGTAGGGAAGAATTCTAAGGATCATTTTGACTGCCTCAGGAAGTTAGATCAGATGGCAAATTGGATTTGGTGCTAGGTCTTTCCCTTTAGGTTTTACCCCAACAATGTTTTCATTAGTTTCGCTCACTCTCGAAATCAAGCATTTTACAGCAGGTTGGAGCAGCCTGTATCTCAGCACAGGAATAAGGTAGGGAAGAATTCTAAGGATCATTTTGACTGCCTCCAGAAGTTAGATCAGATGGCAAATTGGATTTGGTGCTAGGTCTTTCCCTTTAGGTTTTACCCCAACAATGTTTTCATTAGTTTCGCTCACTCTCGAAATCGAGCATTTTACAGCAGGTTGGAGCAGCCTGTATCTCAGCACAGGAATAAGGTAGGGAAGAATTCTAAGGATCATTTTGACTGCCTCCAGAAGTTAGATCAGATGGCAAATTGGATTTGGTGCTAGGTCTTTCCCTTTAGGTTTTACCCCAACAATGTTTTCATTAGTTTCGCTCACTCTCGAAATCAAGCATTTTACAGCAGGTTGGAGCAGCCTGTATCTCAGCACAGGAATAAGGTAGGGAAGAATTCTAAGGATCATTTTGACTGCCTCCAGAAGTTAGATCAGATGGCAAATTGGATTTGGTGCTAGGTCTTTCCCTTTAGGTTTTACCCCAACAATGTTTTCATTAGTTTCGCTCACTCTCGAAATCAAGCATTTTACAGCAGGTTGGAGCAGCCTGTATCTCAGCACAGGAATAAGGTAGGGAAGAATTCTAAGGATCATTTTGACTGCCTCCAGAAGTTAGATCAGATGGCCAATGGAATTTGGTGCTAGGTCTTTCCCTTTAGGTTTTACCCCAACAATGTTTTCATTAGTTTCGCTCACTCTCGAAATCAAGCATTTTACAGCAGGTTGGAGCAGCCTGTATCTCAGCACAGGATAAGGTAGGGAAGAATTCTAAGGATCATTTTGACTGCCTCCAGAAGTTAGATCAGATGGCAAATTGGATTTGGTGCTAGGTCTTTCCCTTTAGGTTTTACCCCAACAATGTTTTCATTAGTTTCGCTCACTCTCGAAATCAAGCATTTTACAGCAGGTTGGAGCAGCCTGTATCTCAGCACAGGAATAAGGTAGGGAAGAATTCTAAGGATCATTTTGACTGCCTCCAGAAGTTAGATCAGATGGCAAATTGGATTTGGTGCTAGGTCTTTCCCTTTAGGTTTTACCCCAACAATGTTTTCATTAGTTTCGCTCACTCTCGAAATCAAGCATTTTACAGCAGGTTGGAGCAGCCTGTATCTCAGCACAGGAATAAGGTAGGGAAGAATTCTAAGGATCATTTTGACTGCCTCCAGAAGTTAGATCAGATGGCAAATTGGATTTGGTGCTAGGTCTTTCCCTTTAGGTTTTACCCCAACAATGTTTTCATTAGTTTCGCTCACTCTCGAAATCAAGCATTTTACAGCAGGTTGGAGCAGCCTGTATCTCAGCACAGGAATAAGGTAGGGAAGAATTCTAAGGATCATTTTGACTGCCTCCAGAAGTTAGATCAGATGGCAAATTGGATTTGGTGCTAGGTCTTTCCCTTTAGGTTTTACCCCAACAATGTTTTCATTAGTTTCGCTCACTCTCGAAATCAAGCATTTTACAGCAGGTTGG